>NC_136520.1:16262155-16284655 GCF_053919585.1 Euprymna scolopes
TTGCAAAACACGATATTTCTCGTCGCCCCACACTCGCGTTCCTTATTCAAGAATGCAGGGGGTGTAATCCAGTTGGCTAAGAAAAAACTATGTTTTTCGGTCAGGCAACGCATATGAGAATCCTGTTCGCTTCTCAGCATTTTTTTTTTTTTTTTGATCGGTGACCACCATGATTGCATGCTGATCTTTTTCATGATAATACGCTGATAATACGTGACTTATGGGTCACTTAATATGATATATTGTCAAACTCGCGTGTTTCGATCGAAAAATGAAAGGCCGTGATGCATCTAGCTGGAAGAGCGAATATTTTTTTCGCCAATCAGCGTCTCTTGATAATCACTCAATCAATCTGTTTTTTGACTGTTTCTATACTATGATTCCGTGTCGCGCTGTAATATTTAACCATCATCATATCGTACAAATCATATGATTCTATCGCTGGCATTGTTTTCCCGATATTTTTCTCGAAAGACATCGGATGCGTACGGGAGACGATGGCATAAAGGTTGCTGTACACAGTTGAATATCGAATGTAATAACAAGTCCAGGGAACATATACCAGACACAACTGGTGGAAATATGCCATAGACGATCCGCTATGAATATGCAATTCTTACGACTACATTTCCAGAAAACTGAGTTTTATAACATGACATAGTAAAATGCGACATGAAGGAGAAACAAACAACGTTAGTGGAAGTTAGTGGAAGTTAGTGGAAGTTATAGAGAAAAGTATACGAAATTCGAAGGTTTTATGTACGACATGAAAAGAAACTGTAATCGAAAGAATATCGCCATCACTCCAAGAGTTATAAAAGCTTAGACTCATAAAAAGAGTTTCAAAAACTTCCTGGCAAATATACCCAGTGAACCAAGTGAAAGAGAGATATGCACTTACAGAGACGGTTGAAATCGTTAAAAAAACTCTCGGTTGAGATATATAAGATAGAGGGTGAATGCCTTGCACCGGGTAGTATGTCACAGCCTATTCTAGAACAAATATGAAAATTGACAAAAATGTTTGCATATTGGTATAGTTGGGGAAACATGATGCCAAGATGAAATTCAAAAGAAAAGGTTTATGTGACGTATTTATGTTGAGAGGCGACACAAATGTAGGAAGTTTGACTGAGCACATCCCATCGAACTACTTGTAAAACAAACACGGGGATGTAATATAGCGATTATGGGACAGGTATAGAGCGTGATAAACACTGCGAAACGTATTTGGTTACGGACTCATCTTTAGACACAGTCCAGGAGGAAAGATTAATGTATGCTCAGATGTGGCAGAAATACTTAATGTATTTACGAAAGGGAAAAATGGACAAAGATTTGTGTGTGAAGTTTTTAAATCTGGTAGGGAAACACACTTTCTTTGCAGCTGACTTGGCCATATTATCTGCGTATTTATTCCTATTCTTGTTACCTGTAACTGTTAGACCGATGCGATCGATTGCTGAAGTCTTAGGAGTGTGCTATCAGCCACGACATCCTGTAATGTAGTGCACGTTTACACACGCACTAACATGTAGACATTTCAGGACCCAACACGTTGTAGCAGAGTAGGTTGCAAGGCACAGAACACAAGTAATAACTTAACTCCTTTTTTTAACAACATGCATTTCCCGAATAAAACGTGATCGTTATCCTTCTGCTAACCTCTGTCCTCTCGAACATCATCCACGTCTCTAATGTGATCCTGTACTCTAACGTAATGTATTTTCTTTTTATGTACTTTTCCTTTTTTTCCTTACCGTGACGTCATTTCGAACATGATCGGTATTTGTAAGGTGCTTTACAGATTACATTTTTAGATTTGAATTTTCCACTTTTTTACAGAGTAGATTTCGTTGTACTTTAAACCAATGGCCGTTGGACTTTAACTGAATTCAAACTTCTTCATAATTCTATGTAACCGTTTGTTTTTTTTTTTTTTTTTACCCAGCACGTAAATGTCTTGTAAACATGATTAAATGACGTTTGTATCTGTTTATATCGACGGATAAAGGGTAATATTTTCATAATTATAATACTAACTTATTTATCTTATAAATATGCGCTTAAAGAAAGAAAAGAAATAAATTTACAAGATAACGTTTTGTGTGGTGCGGTGTTAAATACTCCTGGTTTATAGTTCGGAAAAGAACGTAAATAATGCTAAACACGTTCTAATACAAATATTTCGAAATAAAACTATTACAAAAATCAATGAATAATAAGCAAACAAAAGATAAAAAAATAGTTAATTAATGAAATGCTTTATGCGAAACAATATGCAAATTATTTATTTAACGATATAAGTTACATATATTTCTTATTCACTATGACGCCATGAGGAGAGGGCGAAAGTGATGGAATCGTTTGTGCTGGTCAACTAAAGTAGCGGATAGGGAACCTGCGGCTGATTGTATAGTGTCTGTTTAACCATTCATTTGGATTGTGAGAAATGTGTACCTCTGTCGCTAATTCAGATTATATCTACATTTTCGTTTATGCAATCAACTAGCAGCTAAATACTAACCTTTCCTTTTAGAGGTCCTTAGAATCCATGATATTCGAATCATATAACTTCTTTCTTCGAACAGCTTGTCCTTGGAACCCCCTCCGACTCACCATTCCATTGACCGTATTGACATGCAGTAATTAAAATGTAATGTGAATAATCATCTTGCTTTTTAATCAGATTGTCCCATATAAATCTGGGCCTAACCTAGTAACCTCTTATGCTTAAGTTTGGATCACTAATAAAAATAAGTGGTAACTTATTTCTCTACAAGGCAATGTCTCATGTTAAGGAGAAGTAATATGGATTAAAATCTATCTAATTTTTTTTTTCTCTCACTGTATAAACATGTATAATTTTAACTATAATGTCAGCAAACATCTCGCGACACAACTCCCCACTTAGAACGCCCCTATTTTGCGGTGTGCTCTTGCGTCTCAGTAGTAGTGTGCCTTATTTGGTGCGAATTATTGAAAACAAAAATGAAAATGAAGCAATTCTCTTTATATAACTCGAACCTGGTTGTTAATATCCATCGTCCATCGTAAGTTGCCATTACACAACAGAAGTCGTAGTTGTTGCGCCATATTTTTTTCGTCTCACGACTGGGAAGCATTCATTACACATACGAATTCTTCAATTAAATTATCTTCGCACATTTTTTAAAAAAATATTGCTTCGTTTTTTTTTTCTTCCCGTGGATGTTCAGTTAACATAGCCCGCGGGCTTCAACAATTATGCGCTGCTTCGTCTCACCCACCTTCTCAATTACATTAACAAACTCACCCCATCACCTTCACTCACCGCCTTGCTTTTTATCAGCTACTTTTCTCTTCTCTATAGCTTCGTTTTTCTCTCCCATCTTCAAACTTATATATATATATATATATATATATATATATATATATATATATATATATACGCACACGTACACACCACACACACGCACACATATATGTATATATGTAACTTTTTACGAAGATACATTAATTTTACTATGATATTTGATTTAATATTTTCTACACTTCAGAATGATTGATAACAACCTCTATTACAGAGTAACTTAAGAGTTACAAATCGTGACTAGAAAGGTTTAATATAGCAATTTAGAAATAGGGCCTTTTTGGCCAGTTTGCTTCGTTTCTCCTCCAGTTTTTTTTTCTTATCAATAATACACACACACACACGTTCAGCTTTATATTATATATATATAATAATATGCATATATGGGTGTGTGTGTCTGTGTGTGTCTGTGCCTGGTCACGAATAGGCTCCTATATGGTTGACTATTTTAAGAAACATAAAACATAACATATAATAATAAAAGATGTATCGAAGATCCGGCTGGGTATGCTTGATCTGGCAGAACGGTGGTTCATAAAAATTATGGGGTCTGCGTTCGCGGCTGGCCCCCGTAGTATTGAAATAAAAAATGAAAAAAAAACGTTTACAAGGGTTTTTGATATAGATGTACATAATAATACTTTGATAAGTATGTTTCAACTTAAGTAGGGACGGTATAATAAAATTGTGGGGTCTGCGTTCGCGCGTGTACTCCATGGAAATATGCCACAACTTTAATAAAGACTTTTCATATCTATTTCCGTAAGTATACTTTGATAATTATGTTTCAGTTTGAAGAAATATGGTATGATAAAATTATTGGGTGTTCGTTTGCGCCTGACCCCCATAGAATGTAAATATGACACCAAGTTTAACAAGGTTTTTTTTAAAAATGGGTGAGGGTCCACAATAATACCTTAACTTTAATCTTAAGTCACGTTAGCTTTTATTTATTTTTTTTGAGTTGAATCATATTGTGTCGAATAAATGCACCTGATAAATTCACGTTATTATTAAAGTGAAAGCCAAAACAAAAAGTCGGAACTTTAGATAATTCTCGACACAAATTTTGCATAACTTTTTTTGCATAATGTTTTTTTCCTTCTCCACTTGCACGTGGCTCCCTTTCGAAAATTGATAAATAGATAAATAATAAAAATAAGAACGTTACTTGTTATCGTGTCAAACGCAGGAAAAAATCCTGCTTACGTGATTACGTGTCTTTTTGAAAACATTTACATAAACTTTTTATTTTTATTTATATATCTGTTTAAGCTTTTTTGTCAGTGTACTAGAAGGAATTAAGTTGATTACAACCCGTGCTGCGTGTTCTTTACATAACTATAATACAAAGCTGAATCTGACGGCGGAATACTACACCGTTCAATACTGTAAAACTGAAACCAAGCTGTCCTGCTTGAAGAGGGCGCCATTTTCTTCTTATTCATATTTATATCGATTCTTAGCTTTTAAAAACTAAAGTAATTACATGTTTACTTTTTTAATATCCCTTTTTGCTGTTTCGGATTATTTTACTAAAGTAAGTAAAGCTTCATTAGTTTTCAAAACTGTTTTTGTTTTTTTGTTTTTCGATATTTCGTCGATATTATTTAGTAAGAGTATTTAGCAGGAAAGCCAACAAACGACTACCCGAAAAAATAAATATACAAAAAATAAATGTTACCATAGTAATGTTAATGTTTTTTGTTTGGAAATAGTTTTTAATGCTCTTTACTTGAAATAATTTCAGCGAACCGAAATTAAAATGAAATTTCAGGCGATAACTACTTAGATGAATGTTTATATAAACTACACATGCCATAATCGAATATTCTTCAAGCACAAAATAACGGAAAACATTAAAATATGTTTATAAATATTCCTTACATTGACGGAACTCTCTTTAATTCTTAACACAGATTGCTCAGATGCCCTCCTTCAAATTGAAAACGGGGCTATCCATTTCAAAATCGTTGTAATTTGGATTTTTAAAACTGGTTCGTGAATTAAAAAAATTATTATTATTTTTTTTTACAAACTACTTGGCTACGAATGGAAACAAAGTTGATATAAAAGAATATATATTCGTGAAAATTATCTTTAATTTTATCATATTTTGCTTAAGGTAAAATTTTCGAATATCAAAACCTATCTCTTTACAACCCTCCCCCTTTTTATAACCTATCATACTTTCATCAATCAGAGTCCATTTTCTGTAGACTGTTTTTGAACTAGGTCAACGACGGGTACTTCTGCTAGTATATATATATATATATATATATATATATATATATATATATATATTATATATTAAAGACACATTATTTATAGCAGGATATTATTTGATATTTTTAGAATAAGAACCTTGATAGTATCTCTCCAAA
Source organism: Euprymna scolopes (assembly GCF_053919585.1). Classification (NCBI taxonomy): domain Eukaryota; kingdom Metazoa; phylum Mollusca; class Cephalopoda; order Sepiida; family Sepiolidae; genus Euprymna; species Euprymna scolopes. The sequence goes on from NC_136520.1 coordinate 16,267,892, forward strand.
GCTATTATTTATCCATGCATGGAGTATTGTGGTCACATCTGGGCTCGTGATCAAAGCACTAGTCCCTCCCTATTGAACAGAGTTTAAAAAAAGTCACTAATAAAATAGGTTCAATACTGCCTACCGACCTGCAGCCCTGTCCGACCCATCCGTCTGTGTCATCCCTGTGTTTTTATAGCGTGGCTTTTACATTTTGACACAAACCCGACGTTGTGTACAAAAATTTCACAAAAAAATAAAAGAATCAGATTCGACTTGTTTTTTTAAGGAAGGAGAAGACATAAAATCACAGTTGTTTCATCCCCAAACTACTGACAAGAATTTTCCAAGCCAGCAACAATATGGTAGCAGTCTTGTTTTACCTCTCGGGGTCAATTAACAGTTTCCCAATTCGCAGCTAGTTTATAGCTAGTTCCGAATATTTTGCAAAAAGTTCAGACTACCGTGTTCTGCATCTTGTTTAAAAGTGCCTGTCGCATTACACATGCTTAAAAGTTCCGCCATGCTGTCACAGTGTTAAAAATCTCTCATGCCGGCACCTGGTAAAATATTTTCCTTTGCACTAGCACGTGTAATCTTGTTCCAGACTTTCTTTTTCTGTTTTTTTCTCTTTCTGCGCTGTGACGTCACCCCGTGTCGCAGATTGGTAATTTGCATATGTGCCATTCCGATTATTCTACATGCGTGCCGTTGCATTCGTTTTGCAATTACTTCAACGAAATATTTCGCCGAATTTGCTGCCTTTTTGCCAATTCAATATATCTTACTCCGAAGATGAAGCCCCATAAGTAGCAAAATATTTCATTTAAAAGAGATGTCGAAAATTTCCCTACTTGAAACGCTTGTTTTTGAAATTTGTCATCTATTTCACTGTCTCTACCAAAATGCAAACTTTAAATCAAACAAACATCTCACTGCACAATTCCAGTAATTTATAAGTCTAACACGTAATCATTTGAAGTATTTTTTTTTGTTTTGGATTAATTGAAGTAAAGTAAAATCATAACAAAATATAGTAACTATTGTGTATTTTATTAAGGCGGAATCTAGAAATTAAGAAACATGATTATTTGAGAAATAAGTAATTTTTTTGGTTTTAATAATTGGCACAAAGTTAAATCTTCAGATTGCATGACCATTATCAAATTATTATAAGCATTCTAAATGGCATAAAAACCTGAATGGTGTTGTTGTTGCTGCTGCTGCTACTGTTTTTGTTGTTGTTGTTGTCGTTGTTGATGTTGGCGGCGGCTGTAATCCTAGTAGATCCATCAAGTCGATTATAAAATAATAGTATGCATTCATGACCATCATGGCTTTCTTAATCTCACATCGTTTTTCAGGTGCATGTCCAACTTGGGGATTTTTCTGTCGAACTCAAAAATATGTACTTAAGTCCAAACAGAAACTTTTATTTAATCCACATTGGTAGCTTTTATGTCAGTAATTAGTAATTGTATGCTTAGTAATGCCCACACTCAGGATTGAACCTTCAACTTCCAGAAGAATTTTGCTTAGGAGTATTGATAATTTAACAATTTAACCGTCTTGTTAATAGCGGACAAATTGAGCAAGAATTTTAGAATCCTTTAATTTATCTTTCTTTAGATGTTTAGGCTTACTACCAACTACTATATCTTACTATTTCTTACGATATAATACATATATAAAATATAAAATTTAATATAACATAATATATATATATTAGTGCGGTTATAAGAATCCAACTAGAGTAAAATGTATGATTAAATGAGTGGTGTTACCAACAAATTCTTGGAAAATCTTCTATCACTAGAATGAACAGCAAACATGTTATTTTACGTTTGAAATATTTCATGGTTTAATATTTCACTAACATTCTGAAGAGGACGTTTTAAAAACACAAGATCGTCCGAAACGCGTAAAATTATTTCAATAATGAAAATATCCAAGTATAAAACAAGTATGAAAACATAATAATTGTTCGTGACCCGACTTATATATATGTGTGTGTGTGTGTGTATATATATATACATTAATGTTAAAGTATGTAGATTAATATATATATATATAGATATATATATATATATATATATATATATATATATATATATATAATCAAGGCAAAAATTTATTGTTTTAGGCAAGCTATATATGGAAAAGAATTAAATTTATTTCTTTAATTCATGGATTTTTAGTAGCGGCCCATATCATCGAAGTAAAATGTAGTTATCAAAATTATAAACTATGAATATACATATATTTTTCTGAGAGCACATATATTGAAAATGTTATTGAAATTATTTTAAAAAAGTATAGGCAATCCTACGTTGAATTAAATACAATGATTTGCGGGATATTTCTGCCAGCTCGGACGAATAACCCAAGGAAAAAAATATCGGTACCACTGGAGTAATCCAGAACATTTGAAAAAATACGAACCGGAAGTAACATCCAAAATATGTGAAATTCCGAAAATGTCTGTTCCAAAGGCAGAAAAAATGGTAAATAATTCCGAAGAAGTAAAAATCCATTTTTTATTAGGATTATTCCGCAAATAAATTTAAGTCAACGTTTGATTGCCTATGCCGTATGATATCCTTCATTTATGAAAGGTCCGGTGGGAATTATGGGTAGATTTATTTAAATATATACTACGTAAAAAGGAGCATTCAAAAGAAACAGGGTAAATAAAAAAAACAGTGTCTACCAAGTGGTGCCTGACTGAAGGAGTAAATTAATAATTGTCTTTTACAATGTAATTTTATTATTTGTATTGAACTATGTAGCACAATATTTGTCCTCTGCCAATTTAGAAAAGGATATTCATAGAACCACTTCCTCAAATTTGACAACAGTACTCCGTCTGATGACATATTTGATGCATACTTGCAGATGGTTTCGTAAAAAAACGATTAAATGAGTCAACCATTTTTTAAACTATCTTAGTCATAGATATAGTGGGATTGTTTTATTTCTGATCTCATGTAAAGGTCAGTCTTAGGAGTTTATCAAATCGGGGAGGAGACCTTCCCCCAGTAGAGGGCCATTCATTTCAATTTGAGGAAAAGAGAACACCACAACGGTAACAATTAAGCTACGTCCTTCTGATCTACAACGCGGAATAATTCAATCTCTTGTGCACATGCGCATAAGAATATGCGTATATATGTACACATGTCCGTTTATGTCTGTGAATGTCAATGTGCTTTAAAATGTGTGCTTTTTATTATTTGAAATTAGTGTGCGTTTATGTGTGTGTGTATCCATATACGAGCTATGCATATATGTATGCGTGTGTGAGTGTCATTAGCCTCCCGGGTGTACAATAAATCGAAACCCGAACTAAACATCTCCAATTCCGTCACAGGCACAGTCATTGTTTTGATGTGTTTGCGCCAATACCGGAAGTTCAAGGCTAACAGCCAGAATATTTCGCCGAGAGGCTCTTTCGACCGGATTCTACATTTGTCTCCAGGGGAGTGCTAGTTTATTTCCCTTTCATCGATTTTTGTTTACATTAATTAATTAATACCCCCACCTTCCCAAACATTCGTGTTGAAACAACATATGATAGCTTAGAAAGCTATACGGACTATCTTATAGGTGATTTCGTGTTGTGGTTACAGGCTTAAACTGTGTCTGGGTTCAAATTCTATCGAATTACTATATCGGTTTCTTTACTACCCTTGTCGAAAGTATGAATCCATCTATCCTCTATATGAAACTAAATGAAAAAGCATGGATCCATGATTTATATCATAGGGTTGACTAAATTTCAAGCCTTTATCTCATAACGATTGAAAAATATCACGAGAAATGCTGAGCTCATACAACTTCTGGTATTGCTAAATGGTCAGCCGTTGTAGAGGTTGGGACGATAAAATTGTCGTTCTAAAAACAAAACTGCAGCTTTGTTTTAAAAATTTTATTGAAAACATAGAGCTAGCATTTATTTAATGTAGCCACATTCAGCCTCAATCACCGCCACAATACGGGTCTGGAACGAGGAGCATACCTTTTCCGCAATCGTCGGCGGAGCTCGGCGAATACTCGGGCAATGGCGGCAATAAGGCTGGCTTTAGTGCTGTGACAAATTATGTTGATAATGTTCTCAACGTATGACCAAACGAAGTAGTTCAGCAGCCCCAGGTCGGGGAGGTGGCGTCAAGCCTGGGTCTCTTTTGACTTCTGAGCCGGCTCCGAGTCTTGCTGTCACACCAAGAATCTGCCAGCGGCCACCTGATTGCACCAGGGGATCACCATACCCTTCAGCACATCCAGGTACACTTTGATGTTGACTTTCCAACCGACTTCGAAGATGTGAGGTAGCATGATGTGGCACTCACTTGAAACCACGTTGCACTGAAAGGGACGGCTAGAATCCTGAAAAGATCTCTTGGTTGGACTCACTAAAATAGGGGTAAATGTCAGACATCTGGTTGGATGTCCCATCCCCTAGAAGAAAAAGTTTAAGAAAAATGAAAAAAAAAAGGAGGGAACTTTATTTTCATCACCCTTAACACGTCCATGTTATTTGTGGTAAACCAGCGATGCATTTATGGGTGCTGGCAATGGTCCTGTTGTCAAAACTTGGATCGGTAGAGAGCATACAGGGCATCTCCGATCTCGCTCACTGAACATTGTGTCACTTTCAGACATGACAGAAGGCTCCTACGCTCTTGAGATGTGTACAGAATTGGCCAACTAGTAGGTGGTCTACAACAAAAAAAAAAAAGAAAACCAGTTTTCATTTAACGGAAATTGAATCGTGCCGTCTTTTCTAGGGCGACAATTTTATCGTACTACACTGTAGTATTGTCCTGGCTCAACGTTGCTTACATTTGTAATTTCCAGGGATTAGATGTGGCAACGTAATTATGTAATTAGAAAATGTTTAAAAATAAATATGTAATTGATAAATATCAAAGCTTGTTTATGAGTGCTTATGACAGATTACTAAATATACGACCTTTTAAAATCTTTATGTTGCATCATAGGCCTAAACAAACAAGTTTTTTTAAATTAATTCATATATATATTATTGTTTTCTCTATGCAAGTTTACTAATTATGATAGTAATTGTATATAAGTAAATTACACGAAGTTTCAACTAAGATCGCTCAATAGTCCAGTAAAGAGCCAAAAATATTTTTTTAAATGTTACCACTTAATAAGGGACAGGCACTTTAATGTTCATTTGTCAAAATATTATTCTATTAAATAAACATGTATACATGTATTATTTTACTTTTAACCCTACATCAATATATATATATATATATAGAGAGAGAGAGAGATAAAGAGAGAGAGAGAAAGAGAGAGATAGCTAGAAAGAGAGATAGCTAGATAGATAAATAGATAGATAGATAGATAGATAGATATGCTTACTTTGAGGAGGGAAGGAGAAGAAGGGAAGAGGTTGGGAGAAGAAGAGAAGGAGAAAAGAGCAAACCCATCTCCCTACTCTCCCCTGTGAGCACTGTCCGCGGCTCTTCCGCCATAGAATCGGACTGTACAACCATATATCACATAGGCACTTACCCCTTGACGACAGGACCCAATGCTCGGATACGAGTAGGAGCCGACGACGGCGATATATATATATATATATATATATATATATATATATATATATATAATGTCATAGGAGAACATATTCTCTCCTATGATTGGATTAAGAAATATATAAATATTGCTTATAATATATAAATATGTTTATTGATATATTAATTAAAACATAAAGACGTTTCTAGAATGTCGTTATTCATAAAAATAAATAATAATCGGCGTCTATAAATATAAAAAGGCGTAGAACGCCTTTTTGTTCCTTTTTTGAGTCTGTAGAAGGTTCCAGGAAGTTCCTTTTAAAACTCATATAAAAGAAACGCTATTGGTGGGTAAAGTCAGTTCGTGACATATTTTGGGATGCAAACAGAGGCAACCAACGTCCAAATTCCGGCTCCCACGTAAGGCCGTAAAAACAAGTTCGTGACATATTTTGGGATGCAAACAGTGGCAACCAACGTCCGAATTCCGGCTTCCACATAAGGCTGTAAAAACAAGTTCGTGACATATTTTGGGATGCAAAAAGAGGCAACCAACGTCCGAATTCCGGCTTCCACATAAGGCCGTAAAAACAAAAACCTCACTGAAGAACTGCTGTCTGGATTCTGGTAAAGTTTTTATTTATTCTTTGAGTTTGTTGACCGAAACACATATACATATAAAAATATACTAAACAAAATATTTCAAAACAATACATTAAGAATTACGATCTTTATGATCTAAGGGAGACAATTTATTAGCGAGTTGTCGCCCTTAAAACATGGTAATCTTTTCTTTTGTTTTCCTTGTTAATTAATTTTTAAATAAATTTCTTTTTCGTTAAATCTTTTTCTTTTGTTTTAATTTTATTACATGTGGGTGCTAATAAATCCCTAGACCGTACGAGCTATGATCGGCACTCACATGTAATAATAATATATATATATATATATATATATATATATATATATATATATATATATATATATATATACTCCCCCAAAAAGATAATATATGCGTATCGATTTTCTTTTGGATATTTTTTACTATGTTTAATTTTCAATTCCTCATCTAATTTATGCATTTTTTAATTAGCCTTTAAAATTTAGTTTTCCTGAACTTTATATAGTTTTTGTTAAATTAAATTTCAATTAATTAAATTCGTCTGCCATATCTTATTATTTACATATGTAGCTTGGTTTTTAGCAGATAAAGCACGTGTTTATAGTTACCATTTTTAAAGGTATGTTCGCGTTTAGAGTCTTATAAATAGGGAGTTCATAAAGGTAGTCCCGCAACAAATTGGATAAAAGAATGAATAAATACATGTTAATGAAAAGGTCTATTCGAAAAAAATCCTTTTCTTTCATAACTATGCTCTGATGAAGTTGACCATATTTTATACACTGTTATATACATCTATGCCAACATTGGGTCGAAACAATTGTACAAAATTATTATCAATAAAAGTCTATTTTGAAAAATGAACATTAAGAGGGTCTCTCGCTTATTGAATGCTAACATTTAATATATATATATATATATATATATATAATATTTTTATTTATTCTTTTATTTTTAAAACAGTATATATATATATAATAAAAAATACGAGCATAAAAAGTAATATGGTTAAGCTTAAACATAGAAAAGTAAAGGGCAAGTAAAAAGTATAATAAATTTATAACTTTAAATATTGCTGCATTAAGAATTGATTTGATTATGATATAAATTGAATTATTAAAAGTATTCTGAATGCTGCAATATTTTAAGTTATAAGTTTATTATATTTTTACTATAATATATTGTCCTTTTCTTTTTCCAGTTGCAACAACTAGTCCTTTACTTTTCTATTTTTAAACTTAACCATATTGCTTTTCTTGCTCGCATTTTTCTATTGTAATCCATGACTTTCCAGGTTTCCAGTAAATGCATTTGTTCTTTATTTAATTTCAATCATTGGTTTTGCCCACATAAACATAACATATGCATATGTAATTATCATGTACGGCACTAGTCTGCTTTCAATAAAATCACCCCAAGTATCTCCCTTTCATTCTTTAATTCTCTCTGTTTCACTTGTTACTTCTCTTTTTGTGAGAGCAGTGAATTTGTAGCAACAGTAGTCGCTGAAGCGACGTGATTGCTATTAAAATCAGCCACAAAAAACCGTCATTCACTTTTTTACGAATATTTTTCGATTTTGAACACTAGTAAAAGTAATCATAACTTTTGTTTTACTGAACGAAAATTGAATTTTTTTCACAATATAGCTGAGAACGAGATCTATATACTGTATTAATTATTTGAAATTTGTTAAAAAAAATGAGTGAGCTGTGAAGCTTTAAACCAGTTCTAAATAACTAAAACTGCCACTTAACCATATATTCAACAATATGAAAATTAAAAATAGCACTACAGCGTGTGAATGATATATATATATGTGTGTGTGTGTGTGTGTGTACATACATATGTGTGTGTATGTGTGTATGTGTGTGTCTCAGGCAGAATGTTTCTACTTATCCAAACCATATTCGAAGACATATTGCGCTAATTTAATTGTATGGTAAAACGTAAGAATTTTAATACCGTATATATAGTAATCTCCAAACACTTATAAACAGTTTTGTATAATCCTCATTTGCATATTTTTATTTAAAACATCATACAAACCTTAGTTATTCAGAGAAATTGTTCACATTGCTTTTAAAACACTTTAATTGCAGATAATTGTTTCTGTCCATTACAAGAATATATATTTTTATGATATACAAAGTACCTGACATATTGATGAAGTTGCTTTATCAGTCTGTCATGTTAAAAATCAAAATGCATCGAACATTTATTTGATATTTTTATATCAAAATCCATGGTGCTTTTGCTTAATATATTGTTTTCCAGATTGGCTGAACGTGTTCATATATGATTAATATTTGCAATATTTTAATAAAAAAATGAAAACTTTTCATCCATTGTAAGCATAAAGTACAAATACAAGAAATATTCAATATAATTTCAAATTCATGAAGAGTTGACACTTAATAAATGCGAAAAACAAGTCCAGGTATTTACCTTGTAATTTCATTTGTATATATTACTTACAAAAAACAATTGCTCAACATATGTATATTTCTTCTTTAACTTCGTTTACTATGGGGAACGGACTCACAGCACAAAGACAAAGTTCCATTAATATTAGATGTGTATATATACATATATTATTATAGAAATGTGCTTAGTCTGGGTGTGTGTGCGTCTGAGTTCTTTTCCTATAGACGCGAAACGCTGGGGCAATTTTTATGAAATTTCATACGAAAGTATTTCATGTGCCTTGCAGAGAGCAACGTGATAGTTGCGCTCGAACAAAGAAAATAAAATAAAATCCGGATCGGCACTTTTTCTTTCTCAACAAATGTTTTCTTATTACTGTTATAATTGTTTCGATACCCCTTAAAAGACTCTTGCCATCGCCGTGCACTCGGTGCACACTTTTCTTTTCCGACCACATGCCGGCAACAGCCAGGTATTTGCCGCCTTCTCATTAACGCGTCTATTTCCTTCGATGCCACCCTTATTTCTCTGTCGATCATGTGCTGTCCTGTTTCTCTTTTTGTTTTTTCTCTCGCGCACACTTACTAATTTGCACATGCGCGTTTTTGAGCTGTTGCTACTTCTAATATCCTCGCTAGCCGCCATCTTTTACTGCTGCTGATGTTTTCCTACGCGCTCTATGTTACACATTCTGTGAGGTGGTGAACTTGATTAGTTAAGGTTTCAAAGATTGTAACAAAGAGGGAAAGGAGACTGATAGTGCATTAATTGAGAAAGTCAACCCTTTCATCAGAATTCTCGCACACTTGTGCCAGCTATTAGGGAAGCAAGATTCAACAAGGTATTCATTGTAGGGCTTTGAAAATACGGGGGATAGCTTGGCCTAACATTTCATAGTACAGCAAGGATGAGATCAAGCCCACACGCCATGGAGACGTCTGAGGTTTTTATGATATTACGGACATGAGACTGGTGATTTTCACATCATCTAGCGCGGATTCAGTCCGCATAGGAAATTTGAGAGGTTGAGTTGGAAGCGAATCGCCGGGCAAGCAGTTCCACCTTCCTGGTTGTTGTCCACGCGACCTTCTGGTTGTTGGACAATGGGGGAATTAATGATTACTGTTTTATTCATCACATTTCCAGAAATCACGAGTTCCTATCTTTTGCGATTCTGTGAGTTCCCTGGTTGTTCAGAATTTTTTTTTCTGTTACTATTTTTCTCTAACAATGATTTCTAGCATCTATGAATTTTTGCCTATTTGTATCTGACTTATGACGTACGAAGTGGCGGAATGAACGCTGTCTTTGTACAATGGCAGCAGCGAAATCTGTAGTGACCTGTAGTGAGTGTGGCCTGCTATAATACTTCCGAGTTGGAATATGTGCTTCAATGTCTGCTTTCCACCATTCAATTGTCTTTGCAACATTTAGTTGGGCTATCTTGGATGGTTAGCCCTTTTGTATTACCTCGTGTTTTTTTAGCACTGGCTCCTCATCTTGGGTTTGGATTTAAGTGAAATGTCAACTGATACCACCAGGTGGTCTACGTTTCCAAGAGGACTATGAGTCTTAGTCGCAGAATCCCCTAGTAGTATGGTTAGGAATAGGTCTAGACGCGAGGCCTACTGGTGTTCACGAACTGGGAGGCGGATTGGAAACATTACTGTTTGTCTGAAGGAATAGGCTATATTGAGAAAATATAGTTTAAATTTCAGGTTATGCTCCCTCAATCTCTTAAACACGTTTTGCAATTGTTTGAGATGATTATCGGTTGTGTTTGAAAATAACCAAAATATCGTCAAGGTACGATAGAGCATAATCTTCCTGGCCCTGTAACACTATGGACATCTGAGAAGACGCCGAGCCATTCATAATCCTAAACGGCATAACCTTTAACTGAAAAAGCCTCCCTACGTGAAAAACAAAATCAGTCTTTTCTTTATCTTTTCCGACTAACAGGTCAGTAACCTGATTTCAAATCTAACTTAGAAAAGTACTTCGCCGAACACAGGAATGCTAGAATAACATCAATTACTGATAGTAGGTGGGCGTCACTTTTCGTAATATTATATATATATATATATATATATATATATATATATATATATATACTAGCTGTACCCGGCCACGCGTTGTTGTGGCTCAGTTTGTTAAAATGGAACACATTCCTCAATAAAAATTGCATTTGTTTTCGTTTATTTACGTTTATTATTTTTTGTAATTTTTTTAATCAATAAAGTTGTTATCTTTTCCCCCCAAAAAGATTAATTTTTTACCATAAATTGCTAGGTGAAAGTTTTTTATTTTAGGAAAACTTGCACTTATTTTTTAAAGAAATTTGGCAGTAAACGCTTCTCTTTGAAAACGGAATTTTTATTATAAAAAAAAACATATGAATGCTTTACATGAACACTGTAAATAGTTAGGTGAAAGTAGAGAAAAATTAATATTTATTAACAGATATTCAGAAAATAAACAGAAAAATACTTCCATCATTGATTATGCAAAAAAATAAATAAAATGTTGATTTAGTGTTTCAACATTATGCTTATAAATTACGATAAAACTTGCTGAGTATGGGTTGTTTTACGGTTGTTGTAAAAATGGAACGGAAACTTAAATTTCGCTCCGTTTTAATCTTTCTTAATTTTTTAATTATGCCCACCCAAACGAATATAATCAAAACAGCTACATAACATTCAACAATTGTACTTTATGTATATAAAACACAATATATTAAAAAAAAACAAAGTTAATAACGAAAGGGAAATAATTCCATTTTTAAACGAAAAAGTTAGTTTGGTATATCTTTTTGTTATTGTTTACATGAGTCCAGCTTACAATTCACATTGGAAATATCGACATTTATAGGTTGGCGGGTACGTTTACAACGAATAAACACTCCAATCTACCCATGTTAAGAACAGCTTTCGGAATAGACACCCTAACCTTGTTAGCATACTCGAAAAGCTATAAAAGTTTACGTGTTGAATGCGAACGATGAGTTAGGCGTAATGTAAAAATGTACCGAATTTAAAAGGGAACGAAATTCAAATTTCAGTTCCATTTATACAACAACCGTAAAGCAGAGCATTCTATGAAAATTTTACCTAACTTACTGTATTAAGCAAAAAAAAATATCTAGGTTTGGCTATAAATTCCTAAACTCATTTCACCCTAAATAATTTAGGTGACTGAAATAGGAATCTAATTTAATCTTTAATTTCCTGAGTAGTATGCGAGAAATTCATTTTTCTTCAATTTATATCGAATTCATTAATACGAACTTTAGGGGCTTTTGTCGTAATGTTCCTGTAAAAATTATTTTTATTGTTACAAATTACGATGCTTTATTTATATAAAAAAAGCAAAAATAAATTCTTGCGTTTTTTTATTTACTACTGAAAACCATAACTTTAGTAAAGGTATCTTTTGTCTAATAAAATATTTTCACTAAGAGTTAAGTAAACATAATTAGTTCCTTATATTCTGCGATCATTATTTGATAAATACTGCAATTTTTATTAAAATTGGTTAATTTCCTGATTTTGGGTGAATTTTTATGCAAAGGGAGGGGTCAAAATGTTTATACACTTTGAGCCTCGGCATTCATTTTGTCTGTACCTACCATTTTTCGATTAATATTTGATAGGAAAGCGACCACGTGTGGTTAATTTAAATTAAATTTCAATCACATAGTTACATTATCAATAATCATGTGATTAAACCCATTGAAAATTTACCGATATTGTAAACACATTCTGTTTACATTAAGCCTGTAGTGGTGAGACCCAAAATATCCTTTTAGTGATATCACATGCAGTGTTGGCAACTGAGATTTAAAAAAACCCGCGAGATTAGATGAAAGAAATCTCCAGAAAATCGCTAGATTGTTAACTTTGATCGTCTGAAATTTTCAAAAATTGCTAATTCACCTTCCCCCCACCAAAAGAAAACTCCATATTTTAACTTCCTACCATAAAAAAATTATAAATATAGTATATTACATTATATAACATGTTCCGTGTTTTCTTCCTATATGTTTCTGGAATTATATTGAAGCGGTTAGCTCCCCAGAAGACTTACATATTTTATCAGCTAGTTTTTCCTGTTTTTTCGGAGAGGGTATTTTTTTCCAAGAAACAAATCATAAACTCAAACTTTTTATAATAAAAGTTAAATTGAAATATACTGCAAATTAAACATCACAATAATGGTGCAACATATTTTGAAATTAGAAAAATAAAAAAAACAAAAAAACTGTATTTTAACATGTTAAAAGTATTTAGGTTGGCAGATAATTAAATTCTACTGTATTGGTATTAGTTTATTTTACTATTGTTTCTTGCTTTTTACAATTTTCGACTAAATACTTCTAAATTAAGCAGCGTTGCTTAGATCGTATTTTAAACTAAACTTCGGACTTTTGGAATGCCTCCCACCACCTAAAATGTACTTCGAAAAATCGATTTTCTTGCAAGATTTCAGAATGGTTAGCAGAAAAAAAAGTGAAAACCAAAACAAATAATCAATACATAATTGTTACCAAAGATAATAAATTCTACTTTTTTTTACTTACATGAATGTTTTAAAGTATTTTCAAGCGCTTTTCTTTATTTTTTAATCTAAAATTGCGGGTGTGTGGGTGTCAAATATCTCCAGATTTCCTAGAATTCCCCACTAGATTGTAAACAAAATCTCCAGATCTAGCAGGAAAACCGCTAAATTGGAAACACTCGTCACGTGACGGGAAGCGGTAATAAATAATTGTCCCTAAATAAAAAATGACCTATCGGTACAAAGAAAACCACCAATTTATTATAGAAAAATTAAGTATAATGTTATAATTAAAAAGAAATATATAAAAACACACATGGGTATAGTAAAAATATTATATCAAAACGCTGAAGCCATCCGTCCAGTGGTTCTTTAGACTATTAATTGCGAACGAACCAAGAGTTACATATATATATATATATATATATATATATATATATATATATATATATATATATATATATATATATATATATCGTGTTAGGACGATAAATCGGAACCGGAATCGGGAATTGGAAAAATCGGAACTTTTTAGGGTAGCGGAATCGGAATCGGAAAAATTTGAGCTTATTTTCCGATGCCAAAACCGATTCCTTAAATAATCTGCTTTATATGATTTTTATTCAAGAAACATCTCTCACTGCTTGTAGTAATGACAAAATTGTGTTTTACGTTTCTGAAAATATAAGCACATTTAAGATTTGTTTTTACAGAAATCGGGATAAAATAACACTTTTATAGCTAAATATTTAGAAATTTATAAAGAATCCAAATCGGAATCGGAAAGTGTATCGGAATCCGGAATTTAGTACAGAATCGATAATTGTATCGAAATCGGGAAAAATGCTGGAATCGTCCCATCACTAATATATATATATATATATATATATATATATATATATATATATATAAATGTAATTTTTGGTTCGTTCAAAGTCTATAGAACTATATTTCTACATTACCAATTTAATTGAAATTTTCAGAAAATCTATTTTTAAAGTCAAAGAATGTTTGCATGTTATTAAAATAATTTAACAGTGCGAATTATAAAAATATTAAATTATAAATGAAAATATTTTTCGTAACTGCGTGATTGTCCCCATTTCATTTCCGGTAGAAATGAGCCTTTCACTTATTGAGATAAGTATTATTTGTATTAATTTTTATGATACGCATGCAGAGAGTGATCCGTGCTGAAATAATAACGTTATTATTTAAAAAGCCATTCTTAACATGGGGAGGGGAGGGTGTTTTGTAACTATTCTGTACTTTAACCTTACAATTGAATAAAAAACATATCGTAAAACTTTAATTAAACGTGGAAATACGATTTAAAAAATAGCGCGGATCACTCTCTGCATTTTTTCCTTTTATTATTCTTAAAGAGTAAAACTTTTCTTATTCATGAAAAGATTTAAGCCTACGTAAATAAATAAATAAACGTTTGTACACGTGACAAATTATCAATAAATGGTTTAGTTACTTTCTTTTTAAAATTATTTATGAAAAGAGTTAACGTAAATAATCTTTGTAAAATAAGTGCGAAAGTGCCGTAGTTGTACTCCCATGCGTAATTTCTATACTGATAGGTTTGTGGAAATTTTTTCACTGGATTATTATTGATTGGACAAATATAAAAAAATTAAAAAAAGAAATCATTATTTCAACATTTGAAAGTGGTGCTCACTTTTTAGTTACCCATTTGTAACCAATAAAAACGCGGTATATCAAAACCATAGAAAGTAAAAATAATATGAGTCTACCGCATTTGTAAGTCAGAAATATATTTGTTTCTCAAAGAAAAAAAAAATAGATATAACAATCGATTGAAAAACGAGGTTTTTAAATTTTTTTTTTTTTTTTTACTTATTTAGTTAAAAGTCAGTTTATGGGTGTGTGTTTTTTTTTAATAATTTGTTTTTATGAAAGGTGAGTTTTTTTTTAACTTTTGTTTTTTTTTTTTAATTTTTTCAAGTATTTTTAATTTCACTAACATGCTGGAGAAATGTTGGTGCTAATGCAGAGAGTGATCCGCGCTATTTTTTAATCGTATTTCCACGTTTAATTAAAGTTTTATGATATGTTTTTATTCAATTGTAAGGCTAAAGTACAGAAGGTACAAAACACCCTCCCCATGTTAAGAATGGCTTTTAAAATAATAACATTATTATTTCAGCACGGATCAGTCTCTGCATGAGTACCGAAATGTTTAATAATTTGGTATTTTTTAGATTAGGTTCACCTCCACAATTTTCCTTTAAATTACGACATTTGTAGGTTTTCGAGTATGTTGAATACGAAAATCGCATTGAAATTTTGCGGAAATCGGTAGTTATCAAGATATAAAAAGGTATATTATGCATTGTATTCTTTGGCGGCCATCTTTTTACGCACGCACGCGCTATAAACAAATGCACACGCGTAAAAAAGATGGCCGCCAAAGATTAAAATGCATAATACAACTTTTATATCTTGATAACTATTTATTTCTGCAAAATTTCAATGCGATTTTCGTATTCAGCATAGTCGAAAACCATTACAAGTCGTCATTTAAAAGAAAATTGAGGAGGTGGACCTAATCTAAAAATTTAGCAATAATTTTCCATCCTGTACGCCTCCCGATACATTGCCTCGTCAACATGCGACCATTTTTATATCTCCCGAAGACACTTCCGTATTTAGCCAAAAAAAAAAATGTGTGACCGATTTACCAGAAAATAGTAACTAAAAAGTGAGTACCCCTTTCAAATGTTGAAATCATTTTTTTTTTTCAATTTTTTTTCATAATCTGGTTAGTGTTCAATCAATAATAATCCAGTTAAAAAATTTCAAAAAACCTATAAGTATAGAAATTCGCATGGGGGTGATGGTTGAATAACTCCGCCACGTAAGTAAATAAATAAAAAATGTTACGTGCACATGCGTTAGCCTTGACTAGGGGGGACTAAGGGAACGACCATTAAATAATTCTGCAGGTCGCCAGGGAAATCAACGCCCAATGAATACCAAAATAGTTTTCATGATATGAAGAAATTTTTTTTCGAAAAGTTGGTGATCACTTTTCAATGTAAATTTAACTTAAAATGAGCACCCACTTTCTGGCCACCCGGGGAAGGGGCATTTATTTTCGTGTTTATTGGCTTAAAGGTTTTTTGACAAGGCAGTTTGGTACGCGAGTGCATATTTAACAGTTTTCGTTATGCTCACGCGTACCATAAACAAAGGCTACTTCTGGGGTTATTGACATGCAAAAGAAATCAAACAAAAAACTTTTTAGCCAAGAAACACACAGAAAAATTAAAAAAAACATAGCATCCATTTTTTTCTATCGAATTCATTTGCTGCTTTTATTGAAAACTATTTTCCCCCGGATTTTTTATATAATTTTCGGTGTGCTAAAAACGAATCTGCAAACCGTTTCCGTTGCAAAAAAAAAATAGTTTTTATGATATGAAGAAATTACTTTTTCGAAAAGTGGGCGATCACTTTTCCATGTAAATTTAACTGAAAATGAGCACCCACTTTCTAGCCACCTGAGAGAGGGGGATTTTTTCCCATGTTTATTGACTAAACAGCTTTCGTTTATGCTCACGCATAGCGTAAACGAAGGCTACGGCTGTGAAACTG
>NC_136520.1:16289655-16294655 GCF_053919585.1 Euprymna scolopes
AAATGTACATATATATATGTATGTATGTATATATATATGTACATATATATATGTATGTATATATATGTACATATGTATATGTGTGTATGTATATATATTTACATATATATATATATGTATATATATATGTACATATATGTATGTATGTATATATATATGTACATATATATATGTATGTATATATATGTACATATATATATGTGTGTATGTATGTATATATATGTACATATATAATATATATAATATATATTATATATATATAATATGTATATATATATATATATATATATATATATATATATATATAAGAGTAATATACTCGGAAACAGTATTTCAGAAAAGTACGAACATTATTAAGCTAAGAGTATTTCACGCCTAAACTCACCGAATTAACTTGGTTTGAATGTAAAACTTTACAGCCATTACACTGGTCAACACCATATTTAGGCAGGCAAAGCAAGACTGGTTTCTGGGGTTTTCAAGGGCGCTGAATCCGAATCTGACATTCGTTTTTTTCAAATTGGCTCTACTTTTTTAAATATCACAGGGGGGGTTGTTTGTCTTAAATCACCCATTCGCGACCATAGCTAAACGTACAAAAACGGCTTAATAGTGCATAAATGTCAGATATTGATTTTTATGATAATCTTAAACCACAAAGACAGTGTAAAATCTCAATCTAACAAGTTAAGTTAGATATAACATCATTTCATTTATCCGATAACTGAACACTTTTCATAGATTTCGAGGATATACAAAAAATTTGCTAAAAATTTGCTGAATTTTAATTCTCCAAGTGAAAAAAAACATTTACATAATCAGTTATATATCATAAATTTATGCAAAGCATTATACACCAGATTCTTAGTTACAATGAACACACAAAACAATATTTTATTCACAAAACTAAAATTGACGTTTATACGATTTTCGCTTGTGAGCAACTTTTGGGCAGTCTCTCAAAAGGTTCCAGCAGTAGTCTGCCATCATGTGCTCATCCCATTTGCCTTGATACCTCTCTTCCATTGTTTTGATGTCTTGATGGAATCTCTCTCCCTTCTCACTGTAATCACCAAGATTACCAGGAAATCTGTCGAGGTGGCTAAACAAGAAAACAACTTTAATGCTCATATTTGCCCCTAGTTTTCTGTGTGCAGTAAGCATCTTACGGACCAATTGCTTGTAACTGTCAGCTTTGTGATTTCCCAACAAGTTTGTCACTACATCTGTGAAGGACCCCCAAGCATTTAACTCAACCGTGTTCATATGATTAGTGAAGTCAGAATCCCTCATGAGCGTTCGAATCTGAGGTCCATCGAAGATCCCACCTTTAGCTTTTTCGATGGAAAGACCTGGAAATTGCCTGCATATGTACTTGAAGCAATCCCCATCCTTGTTCAACGCCTTAACAAACTGCTTCATGAGTCCTAGTTTTATGTGCAATGGAGGGAAGATGATTCTATCCCTGGGTACCAAAGGCTCATTGATGACGTTGGCTGTGCCGACTTCGATACTTTCTCGTTCTAGCCAGTTCTCCCTTCTCCAGTGCTGGATTCTTGCTCTGCTATCCCACAAACAAAGAAAGCAGGGATACTTTGTGTACCCACTTTGCTGACCAAGCAGAAAATTCACCATTTTCAAGTCCACACAAATCAGCCATTTATGAGTGTTTTAATTCAGCTTTTCAAGAACAAATTTGATAGCATCATACTCTTCTTTCATCTTGGTAGAATGGCAAATTGGTACAGGAGCAAACTTTCTGCCATTGTGCAAAAGTACAATTTTTAGACTTGCTTTCGAGCTATCTATGAAGAGACGCCAATCTGCTGGGTCATATGATGAGATCCCCATGCAGTTAAGAAGTGCAGAAACGTCATTACAAAAGACCAGGTCGTCTTCTTTAGAAAAGAAACGAAGCAAGCTGCTTTCCCTTGTCCTATAGTATGTTACTTTTGTGCCAGAATCAAGAATGTTTTTCTCTTGGAGTCGTGATGCAAGAACTTCAGACTGCTCCTTCGACAAACAAAGGTCTCGCACTAGGTCATTAAGTTCAGATTGATTGAAAAGCTGAGGGCTATTTGAGGGTTCTTCATAGTCACTACAGCTATCATCACTTGATATAAAAAGATCGTCTGGAATCTCTTCGGTTTCATCGATTTCAGGCAAACTGATGAAAACAGGCACAGAGTGCGCAACAGGACGGATAGCAGAATCCAGGCTCGGATACTGCCAATTTGCTTTCTTGTGCTTGTTAAACCCCGTCATGTCATTGAGACAGAAGTAGCAGTCATCAAAATGATTGTTGGGCTCTCTCCACACCATTGGTACAGCAAACTTCAACTTCAGCTTACCGTTGGTCCAACCGCGGAGACTTTCTACACAGGTTTTGCACACCATATGTGGGGCCCAAGACTTGTCTTGGTCACCAAGTATCATATCGAAGTATGCTTTGTACGCCCTCTTGACAAAGTCTGTAATATTCCTCTTTTGTTGTGCCGTCATATACTGTCCACAGATGTAACAAAAGACATCCGGTTAATATCTGCAACATCTTCTAGAAGAACTCATTTTCTCTCTGGAACTAATTTTCAACTGTGGAATTAAAAAGAAACGTCTTAATTACTGTTTAATTTATACTGCAACTATATTTATGGAACATGTTATTAAGTAATTACAGTATATAATTATATAAAAATTCTCCCTGAAATACTTCAATATATACATAATCATTATAATGATTCAATAATATCAGAAAATTATTATTTACTGCTTCTATATTGAAGTATTTCAGGGAGAATTTTAGCAGTTTAGGCTTATTTGGGGCTATCAGTATCTTCTAAACTAGAGCTAATCTGGCAAAACCAATGTTATATTCGTTATCAGCGACCTTCAAAACCCCAGAAAACACTCCTAGATGGTCTGCCAAAGAAAAAAAATAAAACTTTGTTGACCAGTGAACGTCATTGTTCCATTTACTATCTCTTTCATGCATTAAAATGTATATACTTCTAAGCATGAAGCATGGTAGAACTTAAGTTAATTGAGTATTATTAGAAGGTTGAAAATTATTATACTAATTATTAAAGTGGCACGATGACGCGACTAGAGCCAGATGAATTAATAGTTAGAAAGTAAAACTGTTTGCTACTTTCTTTTTAGGTATTCATATTATTTTCCTAGAATAGATTCCATATTTTTAAACGGATATGAAGTGTACACATAGTTTTAGTAAAACGTAAAATAATTTAAGATTACTTTGAAAAAGTTCCCTTATTTATCTTATATTTTATATTATTATAATATCTATCTATCTGGCATCAATTGTGATGGATGGCTCTCGCCTGGGTGAGGCCCCGTGTTTTGACAAGCTTCTGGGTTTGACCTTTACTCCTGATCTGAAATGGAACATGTACATCAAATCTGTTGCCAAGGTCGCTGGAAAGATGGTGGAATCCTTCTACCGGTCCAGAAGATATCTCAGTACTGATGCAATTCTCTATCTATATAAAAGCCAAGTACGTCCAAGAATGAAATATTGTTGCCATATCTGGGCAGGAGCTGCTAAAAACAGCCTATCCTGCCTTGACAGAGTACAAAATAGACTTTGTGGTTTAGGGGGGAAGTTGCCCTTTTCTCTACCCTGCAACCTTTCTCCCACAGAAGAGACGTTTCGAGCCTATCCTTGTTTTATCGTTATTTTCATGGCAGGTGCTCGTCTGAACTCCAATCTCTAATCCCCCCTCGCCAATCTTTCACGAAAAACACCCGTCTAGCTGAATCCATTGGTAAAAATTTCCCCACTCTATATCTGTGCCTAAATCAAAATGCGGATTCCATGAACAAAGCTTCTTTCTTAGAACTGCACGCCTGTTGAACTCTGTTCCGTCTGCCTGCTTCCCACCGGACTACAACTTGGATGTCTTCAAGTCCAATGTTAAGAAATTCCTAATAAACCGCCCCCTTAAGTAAACACGTCATCAAATCTCCACACTAACGTAATGTACTTGCAATAACCCTTATCCCTGAGTGGCTTTCGGGCCTTGATAAGTGGTGATCGCTGTGTAAAATATATATATATATATATATATATATATATATAATTTATCTTATATTTTCTGTTGAAAATGTTGAGGAGCTAAAAATATCGAGATTCTTTTATTAATATATGTTTTGTAGAGTTTCTGAGATTACATGGGTGTTATGCAAGGCAATATATAAAATATAAATTAAAATTTCAAACAAAAGTAATATTGAACAATTCATACATACATAGATAAAATTCCCTTTCATCATCCAAACTTTCAAACATTCAAAGATGTTGTACTTATATTTGTATTATGTAGATTATTCCAATTACTGTTCTCATCTTGGATTATATTCTCACAACGTTTCCGACGATGTAACTTAAAACCGTTTTCAGGCACGTCTTGCTGAACTCTGAATCCTGTCTTGGATTTCGATTTGAACCCTTTGTAGTATCTGCGCGGCTAGTTTTTACTTGTTCTGTCAGCCATGATCGAGTAGAAGTCCAAAGTATCTTGTAATTGTATTCTGAGTTTACCTCTTGCTTATAATTCAATCCGCGACTCGTTAATATTGATTGATTTATCCGTTACGTCATGAGTTATTGCGGAGAATTCAAGCGTTTCCTTTCCAGGGCAATTGCTCTTGACATATCGAAGGCCTTCGATAAGGTATGGCATAAGGGCCTACTTCACAAGGTTTCCAGCTACGGTATTACTGGACATGTTTTCTCAATCATTAAATCATTTCTCTCTGATAGGTTCATAAGAGTAGTGGTTGACGGGCAGAAATCAGAGGCCCACAGTATAAATGTTGGAGTCCCCCAGGGGTCCATCCTGGGCCCAACTCTCTTCCTGGTCTATATCAATGATCTTCCAAAACACATACTTTAATCATTCGTTGACATCTATGCTGATGACACGACCATCTATGCCAACACACCAAAGGCCCTAAATGACAAAGTTGTCTCTAATTCT
>NC_136520.1:16297155-16339655 GCF_053919585.1 Euprymna scolopes
AGAAACTACTGGAGTAGAAGGCTCTCTTGCATTTAGGGATCTCTACTGGGTCAGTTCTTTCGCCATAATTCTTGAAAACTGGTACTACAGAATCAGTTTTCCAGCAGGCAGGAAAGCAAGATTCATTAAGCATTTGTTGTAAAGTTTGGAGAGAACTGGAGCTACTTCGGCTAAGCACTTTTTTAATAGCACAGGCCGGAATGAGATCATGTCCACATGCTTTTGAAGCGTCAAGCTTTCTTATGATAGCATGCACCTGAGCAGGAGTGATTTTCAGATCGTTTAGTGTGGCGTCTGTCCGCAAAGGAAAGTCAGGGAGGGGGTGGTTATCAGAGTCCAGTGTGGAAATCGAGGCAAACCGACTGGCAAGAATGTTAGCCTTCTCAGTTGCAAAGCAAACAACCTCATTGCTGTTGGATAGTGGGGGAATTGTTGAATGCCCATTATTTACTACACTGTTGTATATTTTCCAGAGGTCTCGGGTTCCTAATTTCTGTGCCTCGATGCGTTTTTGTGTGGTTTCAGTAAATTCTATCTTAGCTGTCGCTATTTCTTTCTTACAGTTATTTCTGGCTTCTATGTACTTCTGTCTGTTTGAATTGGACTATTCTCGATTAAATTTGCAGTACGCATGCTGCCTTTGCGCTATGGCAGCTGAACAAGTTGAAGTGAAGCATTCGGGAGAGTGAGGGTTGCTATAGAATTTGCGTGTGGGAACATGTGCTTCAATTGCCGCTTTGAATTGTTCAGCAGGAAGTGAAAAGATATTTTGCCATGGAGCGTCCTTGAGGAGGTCCCTGTTGGCTTCCCAGTCAACCTTTTTATAATATCTCGTTGTTTTGAGCAGTGGCTCTTCACTTTTAATTCTAGAATTTAGGGCGATTTCAACTATTACCACTGCATGATCGGCGTTCCCAAGAGGGCTGTGGACATTCGTTACACAGTCATCGGGAACTGTGGTCAGTCAAAAACAAATCTAGAAGTGATGCATGTTGTTCTTTCTGGCCTGGGAAAAGGTAACCATCTGTGATAGAGAATGAGATATAAAGTTACGTGTTGTGGTACCAACTGCATCTGTGTAAGTAGAAAATCCAAGCCAGTGTTTGTGGGGGACATTGAAGTCACCAAATACATGCACTTGTGCGCTAGTGTCGAGGGAAAGTGCTGTATCTATGCTGCCAGAAACGTTGTCTATAAGGGTACAGTCCTGGGTCGAGGGAGAGCGGTAGAGAAAATAAAAGTAGCTAATGTTATGTTGTATGTTAAGTCTAAAACACATAAATGCTTGATCGTTCGATTCTAGTTTTGTTTCTCTAGTCAAGGGGAGGGTGTTTCGAATGTAGACCCCAAGCCCTTGCATATGTCTGTCAGAGTCCTTACATACAGAGTGGGAGGTATCCAGGCGTGTTATAGAGAGGATAGAGGGGTGTAGGTTAGTCTCACTTAGTGCTAAGATATCCGGGGTGTTTGTTAAGAGAAATGCTTCAACATCATTTAAATTAGCCCATGGATGTTCGTAAATGCGTATTATATTATATTTTAAATTAAAAAAAAAAAAAAAACAATATATATGTCGCTCCCCATATGGGGGTACCAAATTGGTTAAAGAGAAAATTATTCCAAACTCGCATTTAGGTAGAAATGCACTTTCGTCAATGATTGAATTTATTCAAAAAAGTATCGCAAAAACAAAAAACAAAAACAAATAACATCTAAGTAAATCGCGATATATCCAATCAGTCGTGCGGGATGGACGAGCGGCTAGAATTTAGGCTCCTTACCGTAGAGTCCCGATTTCGAATCACGCTAGATTAAACTACTCTGATGAGTCATAGACGACGAAACACATGTCAGTGGATAATTATATAAAAAAACAATATATATATATATATATATATATATATATATATATATATATATATATATATATATATATATATAGTGATTAGAGGATTTCAGTATTTTCTGATACTATTACCGATTCGGAATCCGATTCTTTAAATGTTTCTGAATATTTAACTATATACTTGCAACAAAATATGTTGAATGTGCAGATAGTTTTCCAATCATAACAAATCCACTTGTGTGGCATAATCTATGTATGTTAGCTTTAATGATAGTTTGAAATCGATAAAGATTGACTATTTCCAAGTAAAAAATAAATGAATATATAAACGCATTTTATCGAATGCAGTAAAGTATTTTTTCAAGAAAATATATCCAATACTATCATGAAATTAATCACAA
The DNA here is from genome assembly GCF_053919585.1 of Euprymna scolopes. NCBI lineage: Eukaryota > Metazoa > Mollusca > Cephalopoda > Sepiida > Sepiolidae > Euprymna > Euprymna scolopes. The sequence goes on from NC_136520.1 coordinate 16,299,403, forward strand.
AGTTTGAACTAATACTCTTAAATTGAAATAAATCTACTAAGCATTTTACTTTTTTAAAGACTATCTAATAGCGTGCGTTTATACGCATTATTTTCTTTATATATATATATATATATATATATATATATATATATATATATATATATATATATAGTCATTTATAAAATATATATGGCGATTCAGCTACACTGAATATTCGGCGTTTCATCCACTCTAGGATTCCTCAGGCTTATGCGCGAATTCTGTGGTTGTTTATCGTTTTTATATGGTCCTCTTCTATTAAGGATTTAGTTAGCCAATCAGCTTTCTAGTATCCACCGTGCCCCTTCCTATCAGCCAATGGGCGTGCATTTTATCGGGCAAAGGATCTGTTTTAAAACTAGGTTAGTGTTTTTTTTTATTGTTAGTTTATATATAAATGTATATATATATATATATATATATATATATATATATATATATATGTGTGTGTGTACATACATATAGGCACATATATATACATACATATATGTGTGATCATTTATGTATATTTATATTTTGTGTAGTTTAATCGCCATATATATTTTATATATTACTAACTAGCTCTACCTATGAATTCAGCATTTTTTAAGTAAATACTTAAAGTTTACGCATAAATCTATACTTTCGTATATTCATTTTATGTGAGTATATTAAGTGTATATATATATATATATATATATATATATATATATATATATATATACTAGTAGTTCTTCTCGGTTTTGCCCGGGCCCTATGTACTGTTCATAACTTTATGTGCGTATATTTATAAGTTTGACTCATGTCCTAGTAACCTACATCTAAAATTTCAAGTGTTTGCACCCAAAATTAACGGAGTTTAGTAGCGTCTACATAGGTCAACTCTTTCAACTTTGACCTCTTAGCAGCGAAATTTTCACCCCAAGCTGATTAAAACGCTTGCTGCATGTGTGAATACCCTTCATGTAAAATTTGAAATGTTTAGACCCAAAATTGACTGAATAGTTTACTAGAGAACGCAAGGGTCAAATCTTTGGAACTTAGACCCCTAGGTTGCCAATTAAAATCTTGCCCTATGTCTGATTGCACTTTATGTAAAATTTCAAATGTTTAAACTAAAACTTTGTTGAGTAATTTGGTAAAGACCGCGGAGGTCATTTTTTTAACTTTGACCCCAATTTTGACCATGTAACATTTATATTTTTGGGTTCAAATAAAATTAAAAGTTTGTTCCATGTCCAAGTAACCTACATCTAAAATTTCAAGTGTTTATATCCAAAATTGGCAGAGGAGTTTGGTAGAGTTTGTAAAGGTCAAATCGCTGAACTTTGGCCAATTGACAGACAAATTTCTGGTCGAAAACCGCTTAAAAAGATTTTCCCAAATCTCAATATTCCTTATGTCAAATCTCGAGTCTGTACACTGAAAATGGATGGATTAGTTTGGTAGAAAACTTAAAAACTTTAAAATTACAGAATATATGATAAATAAACCATATTTTCGGACTATTTTCGCGCCTTAACCTTGCCGGAAGAATTTTGTTGGGGCGACATTGTGTCAACCCTTTTTTCCTGTCACCCGGAACGGACCGCCCGTAATTAGTTAAAAAAACATCAATCTAGCTGAAACCACTGTCAAATATTTTCCCCACTCGTTATCTGTGTCTAAATCAAAACGTAGATTCCATGAATCTTTCCATGAATCGCCTGTGGAACTCTGTTCCGTTTGCCTGTTTCCCACCTGACTACAACTTTGATGTCTTCAAGTCAAACATAAACAAATTCCTGATAAACCGCCCCTTACGTAAGACATTTTATCAAATCTCCATTACTAACGATCGCTACGATATTATCCCATTGATTACTGTACACGCAATAACCCTTATCCCCGAGTGGCTTCCGGACCTTGATAAGTACTGACTACCATGTAATACTGTGATATATATATATATATATATATATATATATATATATATATATATATATATATATTACCGTGGTGAAGGAAACCTTTCTAGGAGATCAAATCTCTGATTTAAAAAAAAAAACATAAAGCGGGAGATCAGTACCCGCATTAAGCTGGTCTGCAGTTTAAATTGTTGCTGGCTATTTTGCTCTTGCTTGTTGCTGGATCTGAACATTTTGAACCGAGAAAGAGACTTAGCTGTCGTACAAAGCTTAGACTCTGTAACATATATGTATGGATACTCCCTCGGGCATTTGGGCTCATGGATTTTAAGTCTCTGAGGGAGTGGCACTCGTCTTGCAATCATATATATATATATATATATATATATATATATATATATATATGGTAATTTATAAAATATATATGGCGATTAAGCTACACTGAATATTCGGCGTTTCACCCACTCTAGGATTCCTCAGGCTTATGCGCGAATTCTGTGGTTGTTTCTCGTTTTTATATATAAGCCGACCATATAAAAACGATAAACAACCACAGAATTCGCGCATAAGCCTGAGGAATCCTGTAGTGGATGAAACAGCGAATAGTTAGTGTAGCTTAATCGCCATATACATTTTATAAATTACTAACTAGAGCTCTACCTACGTATTGAGCACTTTTGAAGTAAATACTTAAAGTTAACGCATAAATCTATACTTTCGTATATTAATTTTATGTGAGTAAATGAAGTAGTTATATATATATATATATATATATATATATATATATATATATGGGTATATATATATATATACATACTCCTATAAATTTGTTTAAAAACTTTTGCCTTCTAAACTCTTGTCAGGTTTTGCCCTACAGAGTAATCTAACACATGCGAAACGTTATATTTGGGTTTTAGCCAGGGAAAATCAGTGTAAAATGTGAAAATTAAAAACTGGAATTTACCAGGTGATAGTTGAAGGATGGCATTACGAATATGCATACGTAACGTAATTGCTAATGGTTCATGTTTCAATTTTTATCCTTGTAGCAAACATGTCTTTATAGCTTACGCATTAACATCAAAGGAAAAAGTACATCGTAAGCAAACCGTTTTGCTTTCGATTCTTGGTTGTGGTGCACCAGTAATTTTTTTTTTACTTTTTAAATCATCACTATATATTGTGTCCAATATGATATAATAATAAATACGAAATCTACATTAATCAAGATATTATATTTAAGTGTATTTTACGACCGGGCAATGTCCGGCGGCCTGCTAGTATGTATATATATATATATATATATATATATATATATATATATATATATATATATATATATAAAGCTATTCTGCGAAATAGGATTGAGTACTTTCGGCGATATAATTTACGCCACAACTAAATAGAAACTATGTCATACATTCCGTGGTCTTCAAATATTTGTGTGGCATGGCGTGGTCGTATTACACACGGAATGTCTTCTTTTTCTCTGGTGTTACACGAGCAATTAAGGCTTCCAGCTTTGTCAACGTTTCAACGTAACGGTCAGAGTTGACACTTTACTTTATTTCAAACATATCCAGGAGTATCCCATGTTTCCCTTTGCAGAAGACGGTGTACATCACTTTGCCATTAGATGTTTGCATTTAGAACTTTTTCTTTGTTAGTAACGGGAATTTTATCATGACGTCCAATGAAGGTTATCCCAGTGCACAACAAGAAGGGGAAAAAAACGAAAGAATACCACGATAAACTTTTTTTTTAATAAATGAAAAGGTAAATAGGGAAAGAAATATATAGTCACTTTTATGCTCACCAATAACAGTGTCTACCAAATTAGTCCCTCTGGCGGTTCTCAAAGAACTCCATTAACAATATTTTAAGGGATAGTACTGGTAAGAATTTAGGTGTAGTCAGGACTTACTGCGTGTCAAAGAACTTAAATAAAACACGTCAACACTAAATCTTTTTAAAAGAGGGCTATGTAAATTACCTCCCTTGCGCAATTAACTTAAATGTTTTCATTCGAGAAAATTTCAATCCTCTTGGTTCTGTGATCCAAGAAAATAATCCAAATCTTCTGTGGTATAATGTATTTCTATAGAAGATTTCTTGGTTTCTTTTGACGTGAATTCTAGAGTTAGTATTCTTTTTTAGAAGACCGTTTCTAGGCCTTAAAATAGTTATTTCTTCCTAGGTGAAGAGATCGTTGTAATTTCGTTTACAACTGATTTTTTAACAGTTTTTTTTCTGACTAATTCTGTGACGTCTTCCCTGACGAATCCCGATTGACGAAAAAGAAACCAAACCACCGGTGTCTCCTGTTTAAACGATTTTTAACGTCTTTTCTCTAGACACGGGATAGCGAGTCGACTTCTTTCTCGTATTCAAAACTTTAAAAAAAAGGACTTTTTTATGTAATTTTAATATTTACACATCTGAACGTAACGCATTTTATTCTATAAATAGATAGGAACACGTGCACAATTTATCCGGAAATAGAAATCTTCTTACGATCTAGAAAGACACGAAAGCATGCCAGTTGGCAAAAAGACACTGGACCATTCTGGCAAACGGACGTTAAGTATTCTTTAAATTCATCTTAAATGTTTTTCATGTTACCTTGTTTAAACTTGTTTTTCTTGTTTTATTTATGTATTTATTCATGTCTTATTCGTCACACCCCATGCTACAAAGTAAACTAGCGATAAAAATAAAAAAAAATGCCGGGAATTATTTTTCTCTATTAGAGTAGATAAAGTTAGGACTTTATTTAAGTAATATACTTAATATATACTATTACTGCAAGCTTGCCTATATTTAAAATGCTTGCTTTCTGGCTAGCCAATCAAACCATCTAATATATTTAGTCTTCTTTTCTATTATATTCGAAATATAATACAGTGACATTAGCAAAGAAAAGGTCACCTATGAAAACAACCTCCTGAATTAAAACCTTGAATAATTACCTAAACTCGAATGTAAATTAATATTAAGCCGACTTTACAAATGGATAAAACTTAATTATTGGATTGTAATTAATTAATATGGGAGGGGAGATTATCATCAAAAGTGTCTTGAATTGATAACTTAGCACCGGACTTACTACTTAGATATGAATAAGTTAATTGTACCCATTCCCCTCCTCACCCTTTTTTTAATGGAGAGTAGATAATACAGTGGATGTGCTATCGGTTACTCCAGTAACTCTCGCTTCTCCTTTTTTGTCCCTCAGTCCTCATTCAATGAGTGATTTTTCTGACAAAGGGTGAAGAGAAAGCCGCTTAAAGGTCGGTAGTACTTAGTGAACAGTAGTCTGAGATATCGTAATTTTTTTGTTTCTATGTCTGTCCTTGTGGCCATGTCACTAGTAAAGGTGCTAGAGGTAAACGTTTTGTCTGGGCTGACGTTATCCGCCTGATAGTCAGGGACCCAAAACTTGGATTAACCACTAAGGATGTTGTCCTATCAGCAAATGCAAAGTACTGGAACTGCTGTATTGCCATTTGGTGAGTGGATCTGGACCATGCAGTAGTCTCTGGTGGGGCCTCTCGATGCCATACTAGTGGGTAATTGTTACGGCTTTACCTTTTCGTGTGTTACAAAAAATCCTGTCTTTTTCTCTCTTCCTTTCCCTCTCTGTACTGCTCTAACCAAACATGTCGATCTGTTCCACAAATCCTAAAACCTCAACATGACATATCTCCAGAAAAAAACACTCGAATAAACCTAAAACCCCATCTTCCAACGTAGATCCCTACTACCAGGTCTTCTTCTCCAACATCAGGGGTTTACGTTCCCACCTTCCAGAGGTTGAAACCCAATTACAGGAGACGAAACCGAACATATTATTTCTAAGCGAAACTGGAATAGGGCCGACCACTTCCCTAGATGAGTTCATAATTAACGGATACTCTAATTAAACAGCTAAATCTGACCTCCAAGATCGCCATGGGCATGGAATATGTGCCTACATTAAAGATGGCTTCCTGTGTGGCAGGAATATCTCTAGAGGAGATCCTAACTTACCTTATATGTTTTTTTTGTTTTTTTTTTTACACAGTGATCACCACTTATCAAGGCCCGGAAGCCACTCAGGGATAAGGGTTATTGCAAGTACATCACGTTAGTGAGGAGATTTTATGAAGTGTTTAATTAGGGGGGCGGTTCATTAGGAATTTGTTAACATTAGACTTGAAGACATCCAAGTTGTAGTCCGGAGGGAAGCAGGCAGACGGAACAGAGTTCCACAGGCGTGCAGTTCTAAGAAAGATGTGCTTCCGGTTTGCACTTGCTAACACCACTGCATTTATATTTGCCCTTTATCGGCCGCACAACTGCGGAGTTACTATCTTTAAGAGCATATCTGAGAAAATAGACCACATCCTGTCTGCACATCCCTTGGCTAACATCCACATCGGTGGTGACTTCAACGTCCATAACGTGGAATAGCTGACCCATTCAAATAAGAAAGACGATGAGGGGAGGTTTAGTCATGATTTTGCCATTGCTTATGACGTCACTCAGATTGTTCGCGTACCCACCCGTGTGCCCGATACACACGGTCAATATGCAAACCTCTTAGACCCTTTTCTCTCAGCTTCCCCTGAGCTATGTTCATGTTCCGTTCATTCTCCTCTAGGATCCTCCGACCACTCTGTTGTATCAGTTAAGATAAAAACGAAATGTAATAAGTCCCCAGACCTACCCCTCCACCATACTGTATACCGATACTCTATGGCTGACTGGGATAGCTTCCGTACATTCATATCTGATTTACCTCTGAACTCCATGTTTAAAAAGGAAGTGTCCTCCATAGTATCAGATCTGACCGAATGGTTAATTGTAGGCATAGACCAATTCATACCAGCTAAAAAATTCCAACAAAAACCTAACAGCCAGCCATAGTTCTCCCCAGAATGTGCTGCTGCTATCGCACACAGAAATCACTTTTTCCATAGCTACCAACATAATAGATGCACTGAGACTAAAGCTGCTTTCAGGACTGCCAGCAACTACTGTAAAAGAGTAATAAAAAATTCAAGAGAGCAATATGCCCAGTCTGTTAAATCCAAGGTAGCTGATCAGCGGCTTGGTTCCCACCAGTTTTGGCAAATAACAAATAGTATCCTGAACAGAAGTGTGGGTTCTATCCCAACCATTATGAATTGACCAGAGGTCATCTTGTCAGCGTCAGACAAGGCCACTTTGCAGCTAATTCTACCCTATGCGACGAAGGCCATCAACTCCCCATATTTCCTCCTATAACACAGAACACGCTACGTAACATACAAATATCCGTGCATGAGGTCGCCAAGCTAATCAAGAACCTTGATTCCAGTAAAGCAACTGGCCCTGACGGCATCCAAATTATAGTGTTAAAAAAGCTTCAACCGGAACTTGCTCCCATACTTACGAAACTATTTAAACGCTGTCTTAAGGAGAAGTGCTTTCCGACTCTTTGGAAGACCTCATCAATTTGCCCTGTATTTAAGAAATCAGGTGATAAGTCATCTCCCTCTCAGTACAGACCAATAAGTCTCCTGAGTAAGTTGCTGGAATCCATATTAAATAGAGAAATAGTCAACCACCTCAGCACAAACAACCTTCTTAGTGACACACAATAAAGTTTCCGCTCTGCAAGATCTACAGCAGATGTGCTGACGGTTATATCTCACAGGATTAGTGAATCTCTTGACAAAGGCTTCCTTTCTAGGGCAATTGCTCTTGACATATCAAAAGCCTTCGACAAGGTATGGCATAAGGGTCTACTTCACAAGATTTCCATCTACAGAATAATTGGAAAGGTTTTCTCAATCATTAAATAATTTCTCTCCGATAGGCTCATAAGAGTAGTGGTCAATGGACAAAAATCAGAGGCCTGCAGTATTAATGCTGGAGTCTGTCAGGGGTCCATCCTGGGCCTACCTCTCTTCCTGATCTACATCAATGACCTCCCCAAACACATACTTAAATCATTCGTTGACATCTATGCTGATGACACGACAATCTACGGCAAAACATCAAAGGCTGTAAATGACAAAGTTTTCTTTGATTCTCTCTTCTCTGATCTCGAGCGCGTGGTGCAGTGGGGGAAGACGTGGCTGGTTACCTTTAAATCATCCAAAACCAAACTCCTATCCTAACACCATCAACGTTCTGATCCCCATCTAGCATCAATTGGGATGGATGGCTCTCGTCTGGGAGAGGATCCGTGTTTTGACAAGCTTCTGGGTTTGACCTTTACTCCTGATCTGAAATGGAACACGTACATCAAGTCTGTTGCCAAGGTCGCTGGAAAGATGGTGGGATCCTTCTACCGGTCCAGAAGATATTTCACTACTGGTGCAATTCTCTTTCTATATAAAAGCCAAGTACGTCCAAGGGTGGAATACTGCTGTCATATCTGGGCAGGAGCTGCTAAAAACAGCCTATGCTGCCTTGACAGAGTACAAAATAGATTTCGTGGCTTAGTGGGTGATGCCCTTTTCTCTACCCTGCAACCTCTCTCCCACAGAAGAGACGTTTCGAGCCTATCCTTGTTTTATCGTTATTTCCATGGCAGGTGCTCGTGTGAACTCCAATCTCTGGTCCCCCCTCACCAATCTTTTAGGAAAAACACCCGTCTACTGAAACCACTGTGAAAAATTTCCCCCACTCTTTATCTGTGCCTAAATCAAAACGTGGATTCCATTAACAAAGCTTCTTTCTTAGAACTGCACGCCTGTGGAACTCTGTTCCGTCTGCCTGCTTCCCACCTGACTACAACTTGGATGTGTTCAAGTCCAACGTTAACAAATTCCTAATGAGCCGCCCCCTTAAGCAAACACTTCATCAAATCTCCACACTAACGTAATGTACTTGCAATAACCCTTATCCCTGAGTGGCTTTCGGGCCTTGGTAAGTGGTGACCACTGTGTAAAAAAAAAGAAAAAAAGGCACACACATCTTTCATCAATCGAAAGGCATTCAACACGTGATATAACAAGCAGTAGCAGTACAAGACACACCAAGAAAGGGGGTAAAGAAGGGGAGTGAGAGAGAAGGAAAGACAAAATATGGAAAATAAAATTTCTGCAATAGAGCGCGTGAATGGTGCCGTTTTCACTCCGGATATTAGTGGTGACAACATGTTTTGTCAACAGTGATGATGCTGTCCAAGAATCCGCACCTTCGGCTTCATAATGATGCAACAAGTTATGATAGACACATCCCGTCGGTGGTCTTTTTGACTTAATTAAGCATTCATGGAACGCACCCAGCACACACTTTGCTGTATTCATATCCCTGTTACTAGTCTGAAATCGACGATATCATCTCCTAACTGTGCTAACATCAACTGCATTGGCTTCGTAAAATGCATTAAATATCGATGAATGTTGATCAGTTCAATTTGTTTTCTATGGAGAAACACAATGACGCATCTCTGATTCTTCCAAACGTCCATTGCATGAGTAGTTTCTTAGAATCTCACATTGTCAATACTTGCAACAGAGAGATGAAACTTTCAGACCATGAAAGTATGATTTCATAGCAATGCAAATTGTACTCCTATCTGATCCATTCACGCAGGAATTACATTTAAAACGACCCTCGTAAATAGTTAATCTTTAACTTTTTAATCCACTACCTTTTCCTATAATCGTATACTGTTTGTATTTGTCCTGCCATTCGTTTTCAGATGAATACCGATATCAGTATTATATTCAAATGCCCTTGTCTAGATATTTGAAAGTAGTCGTTAATGATCTTCCAAATCACATCCTAACATCATTCGTAGATGTTTATGCTGATGACACTACTATCTATGGTAACACATCTAAGACTGTAAATGACCAAGTTCTCTCTGATTCTCTCTCCTCTAATCTTGGGCAAGTGGTACAATGGGGAAAGAGGTGGCTTGTTACTTTTAATGCATCTAAAACCAAGCTTTTATCTTTATCTCTGGTCTCCCCTCGCCAAACTTTCACAAGAAACACTTGTCTAGCAGAAAACACTATCACTAATTTCCCCCACTCCTTATCTGTGCCTAAACCTAAACGTAGATTCCATGAACAAAGCTTCTTTCTTAGAACTGCACGCCTATGGAATTGTCTTCAGTTTTCCTGCTTCCCAGCTGACGACAATATGGTTGTCTTCAAGTCTAACGTAAACAAGTTTTGGATGAGCTGTTCAATATAAGTTTACAAATTTACCGAATCTCCATTACTAACGATTGCTATATTGTCCAATTTCTACTGTATACTCTTTAACCATTATACTCGAATGGCCTCTTGGCCTTGCTAAGTGGTGATGCCTATGTAAAAAAAAGACGTGCGTGAATTCAGCTTTTATTCTTCTCTCTAGTAAAGTACATAATTCTAACTCTTCAATCTCTACTTTTTACTACACCTTTCATTCATGATATTAGCTGCGTCTCTCTTCTTTTTATATGTTCTAAAAGAAAGATTAGATTCCGATGTCCACGGCTAGACACTTGAATCAAAACCTGAGACTGTTTACCTCTCATTTTTCTATAATAAAGAAGTTTTAATTTTCTAGTCAATCATCGCTACATGTTTTATTAGTTTCATCACATTATTACACAGCAATGCCCATTTCATGCTTCTATTACGTAAAGTAGTTAATCCTAACTTTGCAATTTCTGCTTTTTTTTAATGGAAGGGACAGACCTCAGTGAGCAATCGAACAAACTAGATAAGTTTATAAATGATATTTGGAAAAGGATAGAATCGCACCCAGTAAGCAAGTGTTAAAACGATAATAGATATTCAATTTAGGAATGCAACCGATTGTCCATTCTTTTAGAAATAACTGCATATTAAATATGTCAGTTAAAAGAATGAACAATAGAGAGTTTAGAAATAATGATAAACAAAATATGTTAAAAAATATACAATTCAATTTAGGAATTTCTTTGTTTACTAAAGACGTGTGGATGCATGTGCAAAGCGCCTGTGTAATTTGAAACGTAAGAGAATAACATTGTTGGCCGACACTCTGATGTAATAAAGAGGGGAATTCCTAATATATGTAGATGGGTTTGAGTCAGTTGGAGACAGGAGTAGAGAGAGCCAGAGAGTGATTTGGTCAGAGACAGCTGACGTCCTCTTGAAATTGAGAAAGAAACATAAGACCATGTAATCGTAAAAGCTTTACTTCCTGATTCATGAATCATAGCTATTATTCTTTTTCGAGTGTTCTTCCATGTGTTCTTATCTCAATCTTACATTACTATATTTTTATGTCTATACACCAGAATCAAAGATTCCGTCATTCAATCTCTTATTCGTTTCTATATTCAAATAGTCAAGAGAATTTATAGCAATCGCACCCTTTCCCGCTTATAGAATTGAAAATCAAATAATTCGCTTTTAAAAGCGTTAGCGTATACATTTACATGACATGATATTTCACGAAAAAAACACCCGTCTAGCTGAAACCGCTGTCAATAATTTTCCCCTCTCTTTCTCTGTGCCTAAATCAAAACGTAGATTCCATGAACAACGCTTCTTTCTTAGAAGTGCACGCATGTGAAACTCTCCGTTTGCCTGTTTCCCACTTGACTACAACCTGGATGTCTTCAAGTCCAACATAAACAAATTCCTGATAAACCGCCTCTTTAAGTAAAACACTTCAAGTTTCCATTACTAACGATTACTACGATATTATCCCATTGAGTACTGTACAGCAATAACCCTTATCCCCGAGTGTCTTCCGGGCCTTGATAAGTGGTGACTACCATGTAAAAAAAACATCATTTATGTCAATGAAAATAAATACTAATTGGCTTCAATGAAGATTGTTTACTCCGTATAAGTACTATGGGAAAAAGGTACATATGTTTTCGTCTGTTGTTCTTTGTTTGATGGTCTTGTCTCAATCGTAAAAATAATATCTTTTAATCATTGTTGTCTTAAAATAATTGATACATTTTATACAATTAGATTTATGTCAAAAGTTGATTGTACAGAAAACATAATCGTATATTGTATAATATCTCAGATCAATCTGTTCGACTTGTGAAACCCAATGTACGTTTTATATATATAAATGTTTTCTCAAGCGATTCTTATCGCATAAAACAAAGAAAACTAATATATACAATTTCATGATATAATAAATTGTTTAATAAAATTTGACTGCTTGGAGAAAAAAATCAGCTAATATGAATGCTTTAATGTTATTAGCTATGTGTGAGAGGCCGCTTATGAAAATAAACTTAGTAATCGTCGTTGAGAAAAATGGAGCCGATTATGAAACTAATATTAATAAAACAACTTTAAATTCTATCAGTTTGCGTGAAGGTTTCAATTATAGTAATAACCTGCACAGGATCGCTCTTAGCAACGAATAGAAAAAAAAACAATCTTAATTGTATGCATTATACCACAGCTGATAAAAAAGAAAAGGCAAGTTTATATTAATGTATACCTAAGACCTCATAATAAAAAATGATTGATTTGGGATTAGGGTCATAGGTCGATTGTTAGCTTTTACAGCAGATCACCATGCATTAACTCATGTTATGTTGAAAAAATACTCAGCTTTTTTAATGCGATTTACGTGTTAAGTAATTTGTTCTTGTAATATAAAAAAAATTGCCGATTAGAAATGTCATCTTAAAAATTGAAAGTTGTAGTTTAAAAATATTTATTCATAAAAATAACGATATTTTTTGTTCATTAATGAAATCAAGTTATACAATTTGGTTCCATCAGTTAACTAGCTCATAAAATCTTCGCTTATTTTAGATTTTGATGTGAAATATGAAACTAATTCGTGTTCAATCACCTCTCCTGCTACTAACCTAAGGTCATCTACATGGTTTTCTAATCCTTGAAATAAGTAATAATCTGAAGGAGTTAGGTGAGGAGAATATGAAGGATGGAGCAGGATTGCCCAACCAAATTCTACTAGAACGTTTCGTCAGTTGAGATGTGTGAGCATGATATTATGCCTCCTTGGTGTTGATTAAAAAAACTTGTTTTTGATTACATGGGTGAGAATATTGCAGAAAAGTAAATATGGCGCTTTAATATTCTGAAATAAAAGTCAGGAATTAATCCTGGTGATGTTTTAAAGTAATAACAATATGCATACAATAAATTACAATGGTTTACAATGGTTTACAATAAATTACAATGATTTACAATGGTTTACAATGGTTTACAATAAATTACAATGGTTTACAATGGTTTACAATAAATTACAATGGTTTACAATAAATTACAATGGTTTACAATGGTTTACAATGACCCTTCTACGAACCAGCAAAGACATGTATACCAGCCTGATAATTTGTAAACGATAATTTATATTTCATTCATCCACGGATGGGAGTTTGACACTTCTCATACTACTCCAGGTCAAAGTTGATTTTGCAGGACTAAGAAGTATTTTTAATGCTATGATGAAATTATAGAAACTCTTCTTCAACAACTCCGCAACAACCATCGACAAATCTCGGCTACAATGTTCTAAGTCTGTTGTCACAAACTCAACTGTCCGTCTTCTCCAATACATCTTTCTTCGTCAATCTCATTTGTATGACGTCATGCATGACGTAAGCTTTTATATGTCATGTATAACAAAATATGTCATTATATATATTATATATATACAGTGGTATGTCGTCATTCTGGATTTTATTATGAGCAAACAAACAAAGTTAACAAACAGTGAGGAATACGGATTTATATATATATATATATATATATATATATATATATATATATATAAATATCTATATATGTATAGGTATATATACGTATATATATAAATATATATATATACTATGTGTGTGTCTGAGTGTGTGTGTATACATATATGCGTATGTTTGTTAAAATGTCGACTATTTCCACTCTTGTTGTCGTTGATTGATTGTATTAAAACTATCATTTATTTTATATTAATCTCTGTTGTGTAAATCCTATTCAGTGCAAGAAAACATGTTTCGTGTTCTACTTTTATGATTGTATTAAATCATATTTAGTAAACATGTTTCATCTACTACTTTTATGATTGTATTTAATCATATTAAGTAAACATGTTTCGTGTTCTACATTTGTGATTGTATTAAATCATATTTAGTAAACATGTTTCGTGTACTATTTTTATGATTGTATTAAATCATATTTAGTAAACATGTTTCGTGTTTTACTTTTATTCTTGTATTAAACAGCTTGTTTATGTTAGAAAACATCCAACTGTTTCTTTTTCACTTTTGCATTTTTATTTTGCTTTAAACATTCACGTCGTACTCGTGATAACACACAACGTACAATGGCGGTTTCGAGTTCGGGAAACAATATCCAAACACGAGGTTTTCTCAAAAACTCCCAAAAGTTGAGTTTGAAATATTTCGTTTCTTTATTTTAACGATGATGATTAATAATATGAATTATTTGGATCATTCCGACTACTGTTCTCATCTTGAATGTTATTTATACAACGTTTCGGTCGATGTAATCTTCGACCTTTGTATGTGTATTTAGTTGAACTATGGGAATATTTCTGTTGAACTCGAGAATGTTTCTATTGAACTCAAGAATTTGGTTTCCATACATAAAGTAAATTTCACAATGTATAAGGATTTTTCATACTGGATATATTCAAAATAGTACCCTATATCCAAAAGAGGGGAAGGATAACATATTAGAAATATTTAGAATCAATCTCCCCTTGCTGTTGTTTCAGATCATTTGAAGCTATAGCAAGGGGAGACTTGTTTCCAAATATTTCTCATATATTATATCTCCTCTTCTGGAATTAAGGTACGGTTGTGAATATCTCTAGTATCAATTAATCCTTATTCACTGTGAAATTTACTTTATGTATGAAAACAAAATAGGGGATATATAACATATGAGGAATATTTGGAATCAAGTCTCCCCTTGCTGTTATTTTAGATCATTTGAAATCATTACAACAAGTTTTAGTCCCCCCTCCATCAAGGTCAGATGTTTAAGGCAAAGATCAGACATTTTGTAATTCATATGCCAAACTAGGAAAACAAATGATTGAAACATTGGTAAAGGCGCAGTATCTTCCTACCTTCAAAAAATCCTTTGAGTTAAATTTTATAAATTTGAAGTTAGAAGTGGGGCTGATTCGTTCATCGCATACTTAGGAGTGCAATTGATGAATTTACGACACGTCAAATTTTTTTCCATGGTAATTTTTATATATAGGTATATAGGCATATATATATACATATATATGCATACATACATATATATAGGCATATATATACATATATATACATACATATATATAGGCATATATACATACATATATATAGGCATATATATACATATATATACATACATATATAGGCATATATATACATATATATACATACATACATATATATATATAGGCATATATATGCATACATACATATATATAGGCATATATATACATACATACATATATATAGGCATATATATACATATATATACATACATACATATATATAGGCATATATACATATATATACATACGTATATATAGGCATATATATACATATATATATACATACATACATATATATAGGCATATATATACATACATATATATAGGCATATATACATATATATATATATACATACATACATATATATAGGCATATATATATACATATATATACATACATACATATATATAGGCATATATATACATATACATACATACGTATTGGCATATATATATACATATATATACATACATACGTATAGGCATATATATACATATATATACATGCATACGTATAGGCATATATATACATATATATATATACATACATACGTATAGGCATATATATACTTATATATACATACATACGTATAGGCATATATATACATATATACATACATACGTATAGGCATATATATATACATATCTACATACATACGTATAGGCATATATATACATATATACATACATACGTATAGGCATATATATATACATATCTACATACATACGTATAGGAATATATATACATATATATACAAATAATACAAATACACTTTAAGATGTTCTATAGATTTTCTAACTTTTCTTTCTATACAGGACACATAAACATCACACACACATAGTAAATAATAAAACATAAGTATAGATATTCATAAATTGCTTATAGATCGAAAAAAAATATCTACGATTTCATGAAAGATGATAAATCGTTTAATATCATCTAACCGTTTATTGAAAGATTAAAAAATGATACTTTATATGACATTCGCTTTAGAATGCAGGGCTTTATATTAATTCTGTTTTTGAAAGAGGTAAGATCACAATCGCTTATGAAAGTTTTACAAACGAAATATTAGATTGCAACTTAACGGTTTGTTGTTTACCTAATGCGGACGCTTACGACAAAGAAAAGAATCATCAATCAACTTCAATGTTTATTGCTTGTCTAGTGGGAACTGTTACTATGAAGACTGTAAGCACTAATCAGTTTAAATACCGTTTAGTAGTTTGGACAGGAAAGGGCGCTTACAACAAAGGAAAAAAAAACAATTGACTGTAAATATAGTTTAGTTATGGATACTCACGACAAAGAAAATGAACCCAAATTGACATTGAATATTAACCTCATAGGAACGCTTACGACAAAGAGAATTAATAAAAGTTTACTTCTAATAATACCATGAGATTTACAGAGTAATGGCGCTTGAAATAATTAAATAAATCTTAATCGCCTTTAACATTTGTTTAGTGTATATATCATAACACAGTCGCTTGCGACAACGAATAAACACATGCGTTCCATTAAGAATACAATGCAGTATCTGTTCTGGTGCTGCACTTTATTTTTGTCTCTAGTCAGTGAATGGGAAACTCTGGTAAATATTTACATTTTTGTTCCAATCTGTAATGACCTTTTTGAGAAGTGTATTGTTCCCACATTAAAAGCATGATATTGTGGCATACTCGTGGGGGGGCAAGTAAATTTTTACAATGAATCATCAATCTAATTTATATTAACTTAATAGCAACGCTTGCAACAAAAAATTTAACACGAATTTACATAAAATAATAAGCAGTTATCGTTTCTCATATGGGCGTATACCGTAAATAACCACACACCAATTAACATCAAATAATGTTAAGTGGTTAGCCTTATAAGGACGCTTACAACTAAGAAAATAAACACCATTTTAGATTAAATAATGTCCAATTATTTATCTCACGGGAGCATCTGTGATAAAGAAATTAAGCACCACATGACATCAAATAATATTTAGTTATTCTATTTTCCTTCTTGTAAGCGATCCCACGATCGCTTACAACAAGGAAAATAGACACCGATTAACATATAATATATTTCAGTTGCTTGCATGATAGAAACGCTTACAAGAAAAAAAGAAAGCATCAATTTATATAAAATAATATCCAGTTATTTACTTCATAGACAAAGAAAATAATCGTCAATTGACACCAATAATATTCACCTTTTACCTAATAGAGATAAATACGACGTGGGAAATAAACACTAGTTGACATCAAATAACAGCTGTTTGTCATATATTGAGGTTTACAACAAGAAATGAAACCTCGTTGACATCAATAAATATTTAGTCCTTCATGAAGAAAAATAGATCACCACTTGAAATAAAATTATGTGCAGCTCTTTGCTTCTTAAGGACGCTTACAGCAAAACGAAAATAAATAAATGGCAATTGATTTCTAAAAATGTTTAGTTATTTAGTAAATAAAGCCGATTACAGCAAAGAAATTAAACACCATTCGACTTTCAAGATGTTAAATGTGTTTACAAGACATACAATCTTATTGAAATTCCATACAGACAACGTTTATCAATACCATCGGCCGTTTCCAACAACATTACTGATTTTGCCTTTGGGAATAATATCCTTCTGTTTTATTGTCTTAAACGACATTGGTGAATATTGAATAATTAGATTAATGTAAAAATTTGGTGTTCGTTTTAAAGAAAATAGAATCCCATCTTGTTCAATATGAATTTATTCAACAGGACCATTCACGGATCATTAAACTCTCTCTACAATTTTATGAATTGGTTTTGTCAAACGAAACTGGTCGCTTATGAAACGGAAGAATAATATTCATCATTTGTTTAATGATACATTTCGCTTGTTCAAACAATAAAAGATTAATATTATATATAACATCGTTTTGCATGAAAGGCCGCTTATGAAAACGAAAGAAAAATATAAGAGTTTAGGGAAATTAACAGTCACCACGACTAATATATATGAAATCATAAATATATATGATATATAAACGTATTAGAAAGAGTGTGGCCTGGTGTGTCACAAACTTAAGCCTGTTTAAATTGGTTGAACCAACAGATTTCCTAAAGCCAGTTGAATATACAAATATTAAAAGAAAAGAAAGAAAGGTGTACATTTGCGCTTGCTATATTTACAGTTCTCGTTCTCTTTACAGCTTCGGATTATATATTATTACTACTTGTGGATATATCCCTTTTTTATAACGGAGTATTCCTGAGTTTCTTAATTATGTTCGATACTCTACTTTACTAATTAAATTCATATGTGAGATTTTTGTTGGTCCCCCGACAAAAGAAGGGTGGACCTATAGCTTCACCCTTGCCCGTTTGTCCGTTCGTCTGTACACACTTTTCTCTATAATGTTTTGAAATTTTGCACAAACATTAAACATGATATGAGTAAAAAACAGTAACGAAACGGATTTTTCGGGAAAACTCAGATTGCCCACTAAGGATGCCTCTCGGTTTAAAATGGTTAAAATTGACACTTTTGTGCTTATTAAAAAAAAATAATACTTTAGATTTTTTATAAAACTTTCTGAAAAGTTGTAACTAACTAATTTCCATATATATTTGTTTGTCTATACTTCGCGATAACTTGGGTGTGCCCAGGGGGCTCTTTTAGGGCTAATAAAAACACTCCATTTTGGGGACTATTTTACCATATTTGTCCAAAATTTTCTATGCCTGTCTATTTAGAAGTTTTGCATGGTGCTGAACTTAAATATGTTAAGGCCTTGAGAACTTTTCATGCTAAATAGAGAGGGAAGATGATGGACTGTCATTTGGTTTTTGCATGGTGCAGAACTCAAATTTACATATGTTAAGGCCTTGGGGACATTTCATGCAAAATGGAGAGGGAAAATGATGTTAATGCCTGAAAACTGCACCGTTTGTTCATTATCACCATGATTTGACATCCCCTGGGGATTTTTCAACTAAGTGCGGGGGTGCAAATTCTTAACTTAGTCATTTCTTTATACGTCGTTCACTGTACACTGACGGGGGGGGCATGCATGCTTTACTTGCTTTTATTTAACTCGCTCTGGACAATACGTGAAGTCACTTGATGTAAGGAGTTTAGAAAAGCGAAAGATAATTATCGGAATAACGGGAGGCTCATTGATCTTAATCTTGAAAAGACTGATGTAAAAAGCAAAGAGTAAACATGAAGAAAGTGCCATAATCTTGCAGCTTTTGGAAAGAAGCTTCTGGAATAAAAAGCTGTGGTTATCTATCATGCGCGATGACCATTATTAAAACGAAAAGATCAGACAATGTTTAAGAATACATGTTGTTAATTGAAGCTTAAACTAAGGAATGTTTTAGCATATCTTTCTAAGATTGTAAGATTTTTGTAAAATTGAAATATATTAAAAGATTAATTTACTATCATATTTGATATATTCGACGGAATAAAGTTTAGTTTCTAATATTTTGGTTACATTTTTGCCTTATATTCACCTGAAGTTTTCCTGGGATGCAGTTAAATAATTTTCTTTCTTTCCTTCCCTTTTTTTTTTTAAATTAAGGTAATTGCCAAGCAAGTCCGTTCATTTTTCTACTTTAGTCAGTTTATGGGAAACCCGAGCATTAAGCTCAATAGAATAGTCGAGTTTATAGAATTGATTTTCAACACTCGATTTGAAAAGCTTGCAAGTGTGTGCGATTTGTCTAGTTGTGAAACGCCAATCTTGTTCAATTGCATCTTTTATTTAGCCACGCCATCGTCTTTAATCGGCCAGAGTAAAACGAATTTATCACTGAAAAATTGCTTTTTCAGAATCGAGCAAACAATTTCTTATGCATCATCTCGTAACAACTCCACACAGATGCCATGTCTTTATGTTGGTTTCTGTAGCATGAAAATCATGTTGATAGTGCTCACATTGATGCTCCATTTCAAGGTCAGAAATACAAGAAACAATATAAGAACTCACTATACTCGCTACACTAAATACGGAATTTGAATGTTAAGAATACAACATGATTAAAAGTAAGCCGGAACGATGACATTCAAAACAACGCACGTACGTTTTTTAGCCTAATATTAAACTTAAGGCAGAAAACTATAATTTTACTCAATTTTAAAGACTTACCTCGCTTTCTCATTTTTTTCTTTTTCTTTCATAGAACATCACATCTGTGAAACAAGATGCCGTGATTCTAACAGTCTCAATAAAATGAATTAATTGATTTTTTGTTAGCAATTGGTTTTGTTTTAGGTTGTACTAAAAAGTGAAAACACGTCAAAAGGTAGTAAATGTTTTATGTTTGTTTTTCGTTCAATAAAACGTTCTTAAAAGAGAGTAAAACATTATTTGTTAGAGACGCATGTTCTGTTTTTTTTTTAATTTATATTTTAGTAAAAAAAAAACGCAGTCAATTGTTTGTTGTCGTTAAGTAAGAAACGATAGTTAAAAGTAATAATCGATTTTCTTTTTGTTTTAGCTTAAACAAAACCAGTCTTAACAACTTAGTAAGCAATTTTCTGTTTTAATTTACTTAAGAGAAGACTTTCGCTGAAAATCAACGGTTTACTTTTTTATGATATAAAACATCTGCATGACTGATTTTTAAAACAATAAGTTACGGTGAGCCGAGGAGTCAGGCTGAGGCGCCAAACTTAATACGATGGGAATTGCTTAATAATGTATTCCAGTATTATGAAGAGTTATTAAAATCAGTATGAATAGTCAGAAGACGCTGCTAAAATAAAATATTAAGATAACCCTTAATTCCTTGATTACAGTTAGTATATAAGTTAAATTAAGGAACGTTTGTTCTTTATTAATAACATCTAGAGTAATATGTAAATATTAGTATACGGTAAAAATAAAATAATTAACGGTGGTTCGAGAGTATATATAGTATATATCTCTATGTCAGTGTACATGAGTTACGTGAGAGGAATTAATTGCTGGAGAGTAATATTATTTGCTACCTTCTTTGTGTTATTAGGTATTTGAGAGAAGCACTTTAGTCAGAAGTTGTAAACGAAGAGGAAATGTAAGCATATTTTCGGAAAACATCCCTTAAAAATGCTTTAAGTGGGAAATATAACTTATCTGCATCGGACTGTTCGGTTACTTTCCAATTGTTAGTGTCAGTTAAAGTAGTTTATTTTATAAATACAGAGACAATAATGTAGTGGGTTTTATGTTTGCGCTTGACATCTATGAAAAAAAAAACGTTTTACTCTATTTTATTTATGACAAAAATATTGTTGAGTTTGCTTTTACGGTTGAGATATATTTTACTTTATTTACTTTACTACTTTGATATTGGAGGTTCCACGTTTGTTCTTGAAATTCATATAAAGAAACAAGTTTTACTTTAACTAACTTTATTGGTAACAATACAGGGAGGAACGATATGTCGCTCTAACGAAAACAACACTTCAGCTTTATTTTACATCTTTTGAATTTGTTTTAGAAAAACTCAATTCATGTAACTTGATTCTGTAGTAGAGCCGCCTTCAAACTCAATCATCGACTTGATACGTGCCCGCAACTATAAACATACTTTTTTTTACAAGCGCCGGGGGGGGGGGCGAATACTCGGCGGATTGTGGCGATCAGGCTGGCTTCGGTATTGTGAAGGGTCATGTTGGTGATGTTCTCGACGTATGACCAAACGAAGTAGTCATGCGGGTTTAGACCGAGGAAGGAGGGAGGTCAGTGAAAGAAGGGTATAGAGTTGTAGCACTCATTCTGAAGTCAAACCTAGGTGTCTTCGGACTTGTAGGCCAGCGCTGAGTCCTGCTGCCACACTCGGGATATACCAGCCGTCACCTAATTGCACCACAGTCTTTAGCACAACCAGGTACACTTTGGTGTTGACTTTCTAGCCAACTTCGAAAATCTGAAGTGACATGCTGTGGCTCTTACTTAAACCACACCAAAGACCATAACCGTGCCTTGAAACTGTTTTCATCACCCTGTTATTAGTGGCAATCCAGCGTTGCCTTTTTAGGGTGCTGGCAATGGACCAGTTATTATAACTTGCATTGATGAAGAGCATGTTGTACAGCGGCGACACTTCCGTTCTCGCTGGTTGAACATTGCGTTATTTCCATACATAGGAGAAGGCTCCTATCACTCTTGGTATTTGTAAACAACTGGCTAGCTAGTAGATGGTCTGCAACAAAAAAGAGAAAGCCAGTTTTCCTCAAACATAAATGGAATCATGCCGTCTTTTCAAAGACGATAACTTTATCGTTTCACCTTATAATATTTTGGGGTCTATGTTCGCACTTGGCATTCATAAAGAGAAAATACTTTAAATTTACTTTCTTTATGATAATATGAGGTCTGCGTCTGCGTGAAACATCCACATGAATGAAGTTCATTGTATTTTATAGCATTTATAAAAATAATCTCGTGAGTTAGAATTCGCGCTTAAAATCCATCCTAAGAAAATATATTTTTTTTATTAATAACAATAACATTGTCAGGACTCCGTTCACACTTGACATTATACTAAGGGAATACGTTTTTCCTTCCATTTTATTCATATTAAAATAGCGAACAGTCAAGATCCATAACCCGTTTTACTTGTATGTTATGTATAACAATAACAATATGGGGTTAGGTTCACGCTTGACGACAAAAGAAAAATACACTTTATTTTATTTTATTCATAACAATAATACTGTGTGGTCTGCTATCGTACTTGACACACACACACACACACACACACACACACATATATATATATATATATATATATATATATATATATAATGGAAATTCAATTAACTTTCTTGAAGTCATATATTTGGATTTTACCGTCACTGGATTATTTATCGTCTGCCAGACTATCCATTCACGTGTAATCACCTTTTTCTTCACCATATTCCCTCTGCTTCAGGTTTTTGTTATCAAGTAAGATCTTTGACTTACTTGTTGTTTCATCAAATACTTTTGCATGCAAAATCCGATCCCGCATTTTGCTAATACCTTCCCTCTGATGAGAAGGAAAGTATTTCTTCGAAACTCCGCGGATTAAGGACTATCCACTTATTTAGTGTTTCCTTTTCAGATTAAATATGTTTTTAACTCATTTCAAAGTGTATTTTAACATGTTTTGTTAACTGTTTTCTCGTATATATATACACATACAAAAATCGAGGCATTTACATGCAAGTATTATGTTGTTTTTTTTTTTCTAAACAGTTCACTTCTTGTATATAAAGGAAATAATCAGCGGAGATTGAAACCAAAACCTAAAGATAGTGTTTCAACTGAGCCATTGGGCCAGCTTAACACGATCTTTATAAAGTTTATTCAATCCCACATAGTTTTAAAATAATACATCTGGCATGTGAACCATTCATGTATGCGCATTCGTGATTAAGTTACTAAACAGGCATGAACCCAACGACCCCCACGTACCAATTTTACAATTTTTACCTCTTAGGAGCATCTATTTCCGGATGAAAACCGATGAAAATTCGCCACTTGTTTGAATATTCTATATAACAAATTTCAATTATGTAGTTCAAAAATCCGTTGAGTATTCGTTCTCACACACACATATGATGATTGCAACGTCTTGTCAGAAGAGTGCCACTCCCTCAGACACTTAAAGTATATGACCCCAAAAATGACTTTTTTTTTTAGTCCTACCGGTGAATTCATATGCTCAAGCATGCATGAAACTGAAGACGGTCACTGAGATCAATTATTACATGCTTCCAGCATTTCAATCTTCCATGCGTCACAACTTTTCCATCGTCACAGGACCATTTTTCTAGATAAATGCCTGAGGGAGTATCTATTCACAGATGATGTTACAGTCTTAGCTTTGTACGACAGCTAAGTCTCTCTCTCGGTTCAAAATGTTAAGATCCAGCAACAAGCAAGAGCAAGATAGCCAGCAACAAGTTAAACTGAAGACAAGCTTAATGCGGGTACTGGTCTCCCGCTTTATGGTTTTTAAATCAGAGATTTGCTTCTCCTAGAAAAATTGCCTTCACCACGGCTTAAGGGAGCCCTCTACATCCCAACACACATACATACATACATACATACATACATACATACATACAACACACGGTGCTAGGTGGCCGTTGACCCCGATATACATACAGAAGAGACGTTGTGAGCCTGTCTCTGTTTGATCGTTATTTTCATGGCAAGTGCTCGTCTGAGCTCCATTCTCTGGTCCCCCTCCCCCGCCAATCTTTCACAAAAAACACCCGACTAGCTGAAACCACTGTCAATAATTTTCCCCACTCTTTATTGGTGCCTAAATCAAAACGTAGATTCCATGAACAAAGCTTCTTTCTTAGAACTGCACGGCTGTGGAACTCTCTGTCGCTTGCTTGTTCCCTCAAGTCCAACACAAACAAATTCCTGATGAACCGCCCCCTTAAGTAATGACACCTTATCAAATCCCCAATACTAACTATTACTACGATATTATCCCACTGATTAGTGTACACACAATAACCCTTATCCCCGAGTGGCTCCTGTGCCTTGATAAGTGGTGACCCCCATGTAAAAAAAAAACGACAGTTAGGAACGAAGCGGTAGTCAACCGGACGTGACGGTTTACGACAGTGACAGCTGAAGAGTTGCCAGTTGGATACAGTTAAGGATAGTTAAGAGTGTGACGCTGTCTGAACGCAAGGCACAGCTTAATCTAGATCAGGAGATTTTTAGGAGGTCAAGATGAGGAACACAACTTCGACAATAGACGTCAATTTAGATCTTAGAGAATCGATGGTGGCTGACACATACAAAGCTGCACTTTCTATGTGTATGATATTTGTAGAATATGTTTTCTGTGTATTATTATTTGAATTATTATACTTTTGAATCCGTGCGCTTCCCCGCGACAGCTGCCAATGTAAAATATCAGAAGATTAAGGAGAACAAGGCTACGGAAACAACGTCGGGGTCGGTGCTTGAGCGAGCGGAAGACCCACATGGTCTCACATGTGTGTTGCTTTTCTTAGGTACGTAAATTACGTGAGCCACGTTTCGACCACCGTCTCACGACCACATTAAAATCGACACGGTCTGAATAACAATAGGATAACGAACACTACGATATACACATTTAAGTGACCATGTGGCCGGGGCGCAAGTGTCCCCTAATCGCGGTAACCCTTTACGTCACATTCGTAATATGCCGTGTTTGAGTTGAATAAAGGTAAAACCAAACAAAACTAAGCTAAGTAATAAAGGCGAATGTGTCTATAGAAAATTTATTTGAAGAATATTAAAATACAAGAGCCAATTAAAATTAACAATACTTGACCATATAAGAAAAAAAAACAAGCAATTTGGAGTAATTAAGTCTTCAGTGCCATAAAATGATAAGCTATCTCTACCGGGCTAGAAAATGTCTTATGACTGGCAGTATTTTATATCGCTACAAGACCATCTTCACTCCTGCACAGAGTAGTGTTTTCACATCTGGGTTAGTGCAGCAAGCACTAGTCTAATCACGGTCCCAAGCCTGTGCACTTTGCTTTTAATTTCTAGCATTATAACTGTCACTCCACAAGCGGTGCCGAAGTTTACTAAAAGCTGATGTTGCCTTCGCTATACGATTTACAATTTCATCATCAAGGGATCCATTTAAGTTCACCATGCTTCCTAAGTATGTACAGTATGTAAAAATACTTAAGATATTTCAAAATTTTCCCATCATTTTAATGCAATCATCAGGAAACAATATCTTACAGTTCATTTAAAAAAATAATCACGAGAATTTTGTCTCACACCATTTTCTTTTGGTGAGGAGGCGACATCTTGTTTCATTAATTAATAATCTTTACTGGTATATTTTATTTTTTTTTTTACCTATTTATCCGATTACGAATTTTATTTTTATTTTTTTATTACGTTTCTATTCTTCTATAACCTCTGCTACATGCACATTTTCATAGTTTTATATTTTATATTCGCATACATTACTTTCTTTTCATATTTTACGCTTTTATTCAATTATTTATCTCGTTATTTATAGACTTATTTAGTTAATTAATTAATTATAAATCGATGCATTAAATAATTTATTTACCCACATATATGCGCAATTATTAACTTTCACTAATTTAAAATGTTTATAACGGGTTTTTAACTTTTATTTACTTTCTTAGTTTTCTTATTTTTATTTATTTTTTTTATTCATTCCCCATATTCTTTCTTTTTACGTAAATGACCTCAAGTGGGATGTATGTCAACCGCTAATGAGAAGACGTATCTTTGTCATTGCAAATACCGCTCTCCCCAAACCGTATGCTAACTAACGTATCAATCTACCATGGCATGCATTCAACGGTCAATCACACTCCCTCTTCCTATATCCCTTACTTCCTAATCATAATTAAAAGCCGCTCTCCTAAGTAACTGCTTGGTCCTTTCTTTTCTTTTCTTTCTTTTTTTTCTTTCTTCTTCTAATTTGATCTCAATTATTTACCCATCTCATCTTCTTATTTCTCTCCCCCCCTCTCTATTTCTATCTGTGCCTGGTTTGATATTTTTACCCCATCGGCTCTTGTCACTTCTCAACGACTTAACAATTGACTGCTGCTGCTGTTTGTTGAGTGCATTTTTCTTATTTTTTTCTCACTATAATAAATATTAATTTCTGTGAAGTCTGATGAAATTATTTGATCGTTAACACGATCCGGTAATTGAATCATGTGTAACCAGGCAGGTTAAAAACGGTAATAAAAACATATAGCATAATATATATATATATATATATATATATATATATATATATATATATATATATATATATATATATAGCCGTATGCATATATCGTTTTTAAGCGTTTCCGATATCTAAACGGCCAAGAACGTTCAGCAGCTAGTCTGCTCACATAGAACAACACTCACACCACGATAGCTTGGCCTTGATGGTCTACACTGGGAAAGAACTGGTTGGTCGCTTCTGGTTTCATCACTCTTTCTCGAAGAGTCCACTAGTGACGTAATCAGTCGTTTTGAGTCCAAGACAAGGGCACATACTGATTAGGTTAATTCAATGTACCGCCACTCCTGAAACTGAAGGCAAATTACCTCGTACAGTAATTAAGAAAAAAACACCAATGAAAATGGTGTATAGTTTTCTACACCTACAGAATATAATTACAGGTAAATTATTTTATTAAAAAATCTATTACAATACACTGGTGCAAAAAAAGTGTGATTAGATGTATAGGTGGTTTAAATACATGTAAGTGCGTTTGAAATCAGTTTTTGTCTATCGTAGATCTTTGATAGTGGTGGACCAATCACAAACAAGTTAGTTAATCTTTTCTTTCTTTTTAATGCTGTCGCTATCAGATTATTTATGCGATGGTAAGTGGGGGGGGGGCTTCTGTCAGCGGCAATGTGATGAATTGTTTTAGCAGCAGAGCGATTTCCGCGAGCAACGAATCTATTTTCATGAAAGAACCATAACATGAACGGTGTACTCAAACAGGAGTCTTGCAACTAGCTAGAGAGAAAAGAAATGACTGGGCGTTACTGAACATTGGTGTACGACTCAGCTGTTCTATTCTGCCGATAATTGTCTTCGAAATTTCTTCTCTTAATCTCTCTCAACATTTTATAATCTCTCGCGCAAAAGCTTATATAATGAGGTAACGGTTTGTGGTCTGGCGTTCTCATATCCCTTCTAGCTAATTTGTGATCGCTGCGTCATATCCCCTTTTTTTATTGGTCCAGTACTAACCGTACATCTCTCCCTGAGGTAATTTTCCATCGAGGTATTTCTCACGCCAAGAATGTCTTGGGAGGATAACCTCAGTTGTAGCATAATAATGTTTCACTACTATTCTCTCGAGATACATGGTTTTGTTAGCAAAACAATATTAGTATTAATATATTGTTATCAATCCCAATTCCGCAAAGTGAAACTATGTTTCATTGGTTTGGGTTGCGTCATCGACCAAACAAATAGAGTCAGCAAGGCAGTCGAGAATTGCCCAGGATTGTTCACATAATAAAAGCTTTGACTTATAACCGTTGTTAATGTAAAATTAGACCACCATAGATTGTTGGGTCACATATGTGTTTGGCAGTGTTCTTATATAGGTTATGCATCGGAATGTCTTCAGTAAATGTCGATAACTTAAAAAAAATCTGATGAGAGAAGGAACAGGCG
The DNA here is from genome assembly GCF_053919585.1 of Euprymna scolopes. NCBI lineage: Eukaryota > Metazoa > Mollusca > Cephalopoda > Sepiida > Sepiolidae > Euprymna > Euprymna scolopes. The sequence goes on from NC_136520.1 coordinate 16,327,729, forward strand.
ATTTTGACTAATGTTAACGTCTTATGCATCCTAACATCACAAACGCATTTGAAAAGTGTTATTACCGCACAAGCAGAAAGACCCAGCATATAAAATCAACAGTAGGGTTTTTGATATGACAGAGACGCGTTAGAAATTAATGTTTCTGTTTAGAGAAAAAATGTGTCATGATACTTGAGTTTTGCATTTTTAACAGTAACTCAAACCAATATCATCGCACAAAAATTAAAATAAAATGAACAGTAAGGTATTTGATAAGACAGTAACACGTTCGAAATGAGTGACTCTGTTTAGAGCACAATTGAAGCATAACACTTTACTTTTGCGTCTTAAACTGTAATTAAAAAAAAAATAAAATAAAAGTAATTTTATAAAATCAACAGTAGATACTTTACAGTGCAATGTAGACTACAATGTATTGTGGATGAAGTCACTGCGTGGAGGAATGTGAAGCTTCCTCTCGGAACACCGCGGTGGGTCGGCAATTAGGGCATGTAATTAATCGATTTGATTGAAAATCGATTTTGATTTGAAATTTGATTGGGCGATTTCACAGATTTTTATGACAAAATATTATGAGAGGGTGAAATATTAATTAATCCTCATTTAATCCCCGGCAACGTCGGGGTTCCGTGCTAGTTAATATTATTTGTAGTATATGATAGGACCGACAAGAATAAACTTGGCGCGTTGAATCGCTAATTGAGTTCACCAATCTACCTCATCATCACAACTTCCAACAATTGTAGAACATCAGCAAATGATCTCGAAGAATAAATAAAACATGTTTGGCTCATTTTACGCACTAACGATAAAATCAAATTTCTGGTTAATTTAACTTGACACTGATTATTTATTGTTTTTGTAGTCAAGTATTAGTTAAATACTATATATTATTTTTATTTTAGTCATTGATTGTTTTTATTTGAATATAACAAATACGTCTGTATTTCGCTTGTTCAGACGACTGTTCTTATCTTTATTGTTATTCTCACAAAGTTTTGGCCGATGTGACCAACGCCATCTCTGAGTATACCGTAACAATGGTCATTATTGATGATGAGATGATAGAATGCATTAATTCTTTTACTATATGAGTTAGAATTCAAAATATTTAATCCGTTCATGAAACGTAAATACCGTTAAATCATTTCAATTTTCGTATTTATTCGAAGCTGTTCCGATTTAATGTTTCTCAATATTTGAGATTAATATTAGATATGATATATCAATGACGCATAACTAGAATGTATCATGTATCACGATTTTTATATGAAACAGTACAACGGGTTACATTAAGAATTTGATCAAATTAGGGTTTGGTAAATCACCATCAAATCCTTTTCGGTCACTTGATGTTTTTAATTTTATAATAGTCAAGAAAAGCCAAGTCTTTTTCTTTTCCTCTTTCCATCCTTGCTATTCCCACAGCAAATCATAAGTATTGATGCTATTTTTCTTTTCCTTTTTTCTTTCTTTTATTATTTTTCCTTTTTTATCTTTCCTCCCCCTTCCTCCTACTTTTCCCACATTATTTGTCTCCCATTTCTTTTTCCTTCTTCCTTTTTTTTTTACTTCTTATTCTTATTCCATGTCTTCTTTTTCTTCTTCTGCTTTTTATTCTTTTCCTTTTTTCTTTTACCCCCCCCCTTTTCCACTTCAGTCTGGACATTTCAATAAAATAAGAATAAAAAAGCCATACAAAATGTACATCTGCTGACGTTGCTTGCAATGTCCGTCTGTGTAAACATCACGGGTGCCTACACCGCACATTCTGCATCATTTACTCGACAGAGAATCCACCCGCCACTCTGCACACGCACAGGCTTCTTGGTTCACACCTGAGCACGCAATCAGGAAATCGACGTAAAATACATGGGAACACGTGTCGAGCACCTTAACGCGCAAACATCTTATACAGTAAGCCAGATTTAAACATATACAGACATGACAGAAAAAAATAGACACTTAGATAAATATTTTTCTAAAGATTCATCTATACTTATTTATATTTACAGATGAGAATAGTGCTGAAATAACTTAAAGTATTTCATTAAAATTGCATCTAACAATATTGAAGCATGCCAGGAAACAAAGGATCATCAGACCTATGAGAATTTTTGCAAGGACGAATCGTGATTCACCATGAAGGTTGCATTAATCAACGCAAAATAGCAGGCAATCTTTCAATCCATCTTTTATTGTTAATAAAGTAATTGTACAATTCACAGCAGAGGACAACGACTGCACCAAACCTCATCCAGGTCGTCCCGGGCACTCTGAAATAATCTTGTATCTTGTGAAAAGAAATGTTGAAGAGCATCCTTAGGTGTCAGTCCCAGAACAGCTGCCAGGTATCTTCATAAGCTGGGCTACTATGGTAGAGCTGCGAAAAAGAAAGCCTTTTCTTTGTCCTGGCAATATCAAGTGTAGAAAAGATTGGGATCGTGAGATGGCGGAAAGGCCTATAACCTTTTGAACTAATGTCATTTTCTCTGATGAGTAAGGATTTGCATCATTCCCCAACAGGTATGGGTATGGAGGATCCCTCAGCGGAAGTCTAAGACGAGAGTTTCGCTCTCATTTCATGCCTTAGATTTCTGGTATGTTGGAGATCATGCCTCTTGTGAGCTGCGATATTGCCTTGTTGTGGAAATAATTACATATTCTCTCACATTTTGAAGATTCTACTGCTGATTGCTCTCTAGGTTAGCGTGTTGTGATAGCATCGCCTTTACGAGTAGAAGCTTCCTACTTTTGAGATGTCGGTTTGGGTTATAGCTGTTTGCGGTGACCACGTCCCTTGTTCGGTACGAGGTAGGTTCAATCCACTGTCGGATTTCGTCGTGGTTTACTTAATCTGTGTCAGGTAATAGGCGTTCTTGTGTGTGTTGGCGTTTGCTCAGTGAGTAGAGTACTCACCTCGCATGTAATTCCGTGTTCAGATCGGATGTGTCTAACTGAGGAGCCCAAAATGAGGGGGAAACTCTATTCTTAGATTCCGGTATATTGGCTATCATGGTTGGCTGCGATATTGTCTGGCTGTAGAAAGATTATGTGTACTCTCACATTCTAAATATATATATATATATATATATATATATATATATATATATATATATATATAGTATCTTTGTCATTTATACATTACGAAAAAACAATACATATACATGTATGTATTCAATATTAATTATATAATATGCGTAAATTCATACAGTTTATTCACAATCCAAAATTTATGCGTAAATTCATAATCCAAAATTTATGCGTAAATTCATAATCCAAAATTTATGCGTAAATTCATAATCCAAAATTTATGCATAAATTCATACAGTTTATTCACAATCCAAAAAAGTGCTTATTGCTAACAATGCAGTAGCATTCTCCTCTATATTTTTTATGGCAACGGTACTACCTTAATCACACACACACACACAACATATATATATATATATATATATATATATATATATATATATATATGTCTGCGTATAGACAACAAATGAGAAATAATGCGTTGATTTTTTAATCAAAAGTTTCCCGAACCGGATTAAAAAATCCACAACAATCAGAGACTGTTCATGTTTTATCGATATACTCAGTGTTCATTAATTCATAAATGAATGTTCGTATATTGTTTGTATTTAACAACAACAGGAAAAATATCTGGCTTATGCAGGAAGAACTGGTTCCTTGCAAATAAAGAAACGTCATTAATGACCCTCTGGTGGACTCTTCTCAGCTCGGCTTTATCAAGCAGTTTACCAAGGATATCGATACGTATCGTGACTGCTTCCCTTTCTTGTGTAAGGCTTTTCCAGGATTAACTAAGGAGAAGTTGAAAGCTGGCATCTTTGACAGTCCTCAGATCCATCAGCTCATTAGAGATCCAAATTTCGAAAACTTAATGACGAAGTGGAACTGGAAGCATTTGATAGCGAAGAACTTTCTTAGTTACAACAGGCCAGAAATTACGCAGAACTTGTCAACAACATGCTAACTACTTTCAGAAACCTGGGTTTCAACGTGAGCGTCAAGAGGTGATACCTATTTCCACATATGACCGGATTCCTGAGAACCTGAGTTAAATGAGTGACGAGCAGGAGGAAAGATTCCATCAGGACATGGAAGAAATGGAGACCAGGTATCAGGGTCGCTGTGGCGCAGTTATCATGGCTGACTACTGTTGGACTCCCATTCGCTAAGCATTCAAGGGGTTCGAAAAAAATTGAAGTTCAATCCCTGAAATTTGAACAATTGTGAAGCAACATGCAATTAATGTGTACTTATATTTATCAATACCAATCATTCGGTTTACTGTAATTGATGTTTTTATCAGGTAATCAATATATATTGTTGGACATTTATTTTTTTTACACCTTATGATTTAGAAGGTTGCATATTGACAAAAATGAGCTGATAATGGCACAAAACTATAATTCATTTTTTTCACACGGTCTGATTTTTTTTTAAATGAACTTAGCACACAAACCTAAACTGATGGAGAGAAACATGTCATTTCCTGATTCAGCAGTGCAAAAGTACCCTAAATTACTTGTAGAAATCTAGACAACATTCGCAAAGGTAAAATTGTTGTCCAGTGTAAATTATGATATGGAGAATCTGGATGATTATTTTCTGACCGCTGTGATGCACGGTTCTTAAGCTCTCATCTCTGACTTTTTCAATATCTCAACTAGTGCATCCCTCTTGTTTTACAAGTACTTTAAAATATTCACGAACATTCTATTTTTCATATTGCTGTAAGCTTCCATAAAATGTCTATTTTGTGAATGTATGCCTTCTAAACTGATTATTCTGTTCTGTTCGTTGTATGATTTATCTCTCGTGTTCTTACATCTAATTATTAAGTCCTAAAATGGCTCTCAACCATTGAAGATTTTCCAAATAAGGAAACTCACTTTAGGATGAGGCTGTGATTAGATAGAAACAATTAAATAATACTTAAAGGGAAGAGATAACCTCAAACAAAAGTCGATGAAACTACATGACTTTCAACTGGGAGATTTCTGTGTTTTGAACAACAAACTAAGACGTATAACGCACGTAAAACGTATCCTTTATGACGTCATAAAGCTATTTTCTAAATGTAATATATTTTTGATGAATCATCGCAGCATCACGCAAGTATTTCATTATATTTTAATATTTTATTTGGAAAAAAAATCGTTTATCGCGTCATAAACGATACATTTTACTTGTGTACTATGACGATCATTCATTAACTATATATTTTATTCAAAAATGGATTGTTGCGTCATGAAATATAAATTCATTTTTGTCATATGGCGAGCATTTATTGAATTTATACTTTATTTCTTTAATAGCTTTTTGGCGTTACAAGTGGTATATTTTATTTACTTAAGGCAGTGAATGTTTATCAAATATTTATTTTATTTTACAAATAGATTTGCGACGTCAAAAAAGGAATACATTACTTACGTAAGGCGATGAGAATTCATCAAATATTTACTTTAGTTTGATAATAATTTTGTTGCGTTTCAAAAGTGCGTTTTACTTGCCTAATGCGGTCAGAATATATGAAATATATTTTGTATATATTTTATTTTGAAATGATACGATGATATAAGATTTCGTAAAATTTATTTGCGTATTGTGACGAGAATTCAGCGAATATATATTTTATTTTGGAAAATTTTTTGTGGCGTCATAAAAAATCCATTTTATATGCGTAATGCAATGAAGAGTCATCACATATGTGTTTTATTTAGGAGATAATTTTGTGAATTCTCGGCTTACACAAGTAAAATATATCCGTTATGACGCTACAAATACGATTTCCAAATAAAATATGTTTGATAAATCCTTATGCATTATGAAGGTAAAAGCTATCCATTATTACTCAACAAAACTAATTTCCAAATAAAAAAAATTATATTTGATGAATCCTTGTCGTATTACGCAAGTAAAATTTACCATTTAGGTTTCCATGCATTTATTTTACCAAAAAAACAAACAATATTTGAGCCATTATCGGCGCATTACATAAGTAAGATGTATATATATATTATATATATATATATACATATATATATATCCATTATGATTCAACAAATTTCATTCCTAAATAAAAATATATTTCATGAATCCTTTGAGCATTACATAAGTTAAATGCATCCATTATGTCTCCACAAAATTTCGCAGAAAAATATACAATCAGGGAGACCTCACATTGTCCGGGATTAAATGATGATCAACAAATGTCTAATCATTCCATACTTTTATCGTCATCTAAATCGATGAAATTTTCATGAAATCGATTGATTACCTGCCCTATTAAGGGACCACGCCTCGAAGTGTACTGAGAGGAAGCTTCAAAAGTCTCTCCGCTGTAACTGAGTCCACATTATACTATACATTGCACGGTAGAGAATCAACGGTTGAGTATTGAAAATTATCTGTAAATAATTGCTTCACTTAACGTTTAAAATTCAAAAGTCAAGCATTTTAGAAATTTTATTTTCCTTTTTCTCTATTTATCTCCCCTTCCTTTATTAGTGTCTTTCTTCTCTCTCCATCCCCTTCCCCCTCTAATTGGTGTATTTTCTTCTCTCTTTCTCCCCTTCTTTTCTCCCCCTCTCTCGGTGTATCTGGTGCTATTACTTCTTGCTGTGTCACGCGGGATTCGATTGGCTAAAATATTGAGCGCGCCATTTTAAAAAGAGTGAAAACAGCACTAGCTGGAGGAAGACAAAAACACCAGAGCGGTGTTGCGTCGAACTGAATTACACCAGAGCTGTGTTGCGACGAACTGAAAGCACCAGAGCGGTGTAGCGTCGAACTGACTTACACCAGAGCGGTGTTGCGACCAACTGCAAGAACCAGAGCAGTTTTGAGACCTTTGAATTACACCAGAGCGGTGTTGCGACGTTTGAAATACAAGAAGAAAGTAATATTAACCATCGATATTATTAAACTTACCAAACAAGTTCTGAATGGAACCGAAATCAGATAAAATTATAAATTCAAGAAACAAGCAAAACAGTCTGTTTTCAATTTCCCATGACAACAGTTGGAATTACTATTTTATTCGATAAAATAGTATTTATACGTTATTTCCGGATGAATATTAATTCGATGTTAAATAACCCAAGAAAGGGTTGATATGCCGTGAAAAAAAACAAAGTAAAAGAAATAAATTTGGTAACGGATCCTCCATCGATTTATTTCTAGTGGTGAGAAGTCAGATAAACTCAGTTGAAAACTGCTAATGATTTATGCATCTTAATTCTGCATTGAATAACACAAAAAAGGGTAAGAAGTGTTGACGTGTTTCAACTACGTAAAAGTATAATTGTTAAAAGAGTTCTTAAGAACTGACGGAGAGACTGATTTGGCAGCCCAGTTGAATTATACGTTTCCTTTTCTATCATTCTTTCCTTTTCTATTTTTCTTTTTGATAAAATTTTATACCAGTTTACCCTGGTCTGTTTATATTTTATTAAATTTCTTTTAGAACTCTTAGTCTCGTGCAACGGGATAAAATTCGTGGAACGTAACGATAAAATTTCCGTTAGCATCAAGATTCAATTGTGCTCTAATTACATTCATTTCGAACACGCCACTGCTTTATAAAAGAATCTACACTTGATTTTATATATAGGTTGGGCAATTCTGCTTGTATGGTGATAAAGCTTCTCAAATTCACTTGTGATGTTAGGTTGTATGAAAATGTTCACTTTCGGTAAACATCGGATATTTACTCAGATTGTTTAGCATATCGATTTTCGATACTTATCAGACGTATTTGGATACGAAACCTACATAAGAACACTCTCAGACACATAAAGTATCTTCATGTGAAATTTTAAAAAGGTCGTCCCAGCCGTTTTCAAGTCCATAACGTAAGATATTGGCAGGGCAAACCGAAGCTGGGCTAGTCGACGATTGTTATGATTATTCAAGTCCAAAACTTTTGCCAACTAAAATATGTTTGAGAATAATCAAAATATTTAGAATAAATATTTATTTACTCTAATTTAAGAATGTAACTGAAAAAAGTTATCGTAAAAATTTAGTTGACAACTTAGAAATAATGACATGTATAAACATCAGGTGATTATCTTAAAACGTAGGTAATAATGTCATTTTTAGAAGAGGGATATGGTCTTTTGAGATATTTGGAAATGTAGGGTAGTCAGTCGGAACCTAGAGGGTCAAATATGGTTTTCAGATCGTTATAGCACAGATTAGTGGGGTAAAAAAAGGTGATAGTTAGATTCTGGGAGCATCGTTGTAGCTTACCAACAGAGGGAAACATCTGGAATAAAGCTTGAAAAAAGTTGTAGTCTGTAGGTGAGAGGTCTGGAGAGTATAGTGGATGAGGCAGAGTTTCGTAGCCCAATTCGTTCAACTTCTGCAGGATCAGTTTAACAACATGCCATCGGGCATTGTTGTTGAAGAGAATTGGAGGTTTTCTGTTGATGAATGCTGGGTGTTGTTGTCGAAGTTCCTGATGCATTTCATCAATTTGTTGCCAGTACTTCTTCGCCGGTTTTGCTTACATTTAAAAAATGAAACCGGTCGCAGACCACCAAACAGCCAGTATGATCTTCTGTTAGTGCAACTGTGGCTTCGGGGAGTGTTGTGGAACTTTCTTTGGTGTCTAACTTCTGAGCTAAGCGTCGCTGGTTTCGTAACGAACTCACTTTCAATAGCAAGTCAAAACCCGGTCGGAAAACGGGCCATTCTTGTTGCATTAAAGAATAGAACATGTCACTTCATAATGGCGTTGTTTTAGATTCTCCTTCAACTTGCGAGACACCCAAGGTTTTTTTGTTTGTATAATCTTTTTCAAGTGAGTGAAAATCGTCGTATACATTACGCCTATTCCAGAAGCAAGTTCTAAAAGAGTTTTGCTCGGATTGACTTCGACTAAGGCTTTTAACTGATTGTTACCAATATACGATGGCCGACAACTACGCCCATCAACTTTAAGACTATTGTCGCCGCCACAAAATTTCTTAAATCACTATTGGGCTGTGCGGTCAGTAGTGGTTCCTGTGCCAAACGCTTCGTTGATATTGAAAGTTGTTTCAGAAGGGTTTCGGTCTAGCTGGAATTGAAATATAAGAAAATTATTGGATTTTTTTTTCTATTTTGCATTTAAAGTTCAGATAAGAAAGTCACAATTGTTTTAAAACGATTGGAATTTAAGCGATTAGATAGCGCGAACAACGCACTTTGAAATGATATATAAAGTAAAGGTATTATTCCGAAAACTTATTTGAAAATACATCATTTGAAATCAACATTAAAAATTCCGCAACATCTTTCTAGTCAATCTAATACTTTCTATCTGCCTCCATTTCTCCCTCTTCTGCATCCATCCCTGTACAACCTCTACTTTCTTCTCTGTCAAGCACATTTTTAGCCACAAACAGACAACTCTTCTTTGTATAAAACTAGCCTGGTTGCCCGGCGTTAGACGTGTGCGTGACGCAAAAAAAATGGTAGCAGGCTGACAGATTCGCACCCGTACCACGAAGGAGGAAAAAACGTGAAAAAAAAACGTGAAACACAAGTGACGTATGTGCTTTTTCGCCCGACGCCAAACTGGAAGTGACGAATGTTTAAATTAAGGCAAGTCAATCTAAAAAAGGGGATTACTTTCGAAAAAAGCGACCCCTCCCTGTAGAAAAGTGATCAAATGAAGGTGAAGGATTATTGTTTCTAGCCAAGTTTTCGATATTTTTCGTCCGAAGGGTCGCGCTTCAAAACGATACCGATCTCGTGGAAATCCGTCGCCTCTGTCGAAATTTTCAGGCACATATACAAACAGGCATACATACATACATAATGTATACATACATACACACATGCATACGTATATTTAAACATACAGGTGAGATTTATATTATAGATATTCTTCAAGAAATGGGTCATGATTTTCATTACAAATTAGTACATAATATTTCTGAAAAGAAAAGAACCACACTTTGAGGAAATCTGATCTAGTTGACCTTCAGAAAATAATTAATTTCTTTTTTAAATATTATTCATCCAGGGCAACGCTGGTATAGTGGAAGATCCTGACGCCACCTTCGAATGGCTTATTCATTCTATAAATTAAAAAAAAACGGTAGCAAGCGATAACCGGAATGAGCATAAGTTACTTTTGATACTACGGCATTCAAGATACGTTCGATTGTCACTTTCTTATTTGTTATATTATACAGTTGTACAATAACATTGTTATAACTTTTTTCCGTGTGTTTAGTCTAATTATTTTATACCGATTATATTCCCTCGAGAATATATCATATACAAACATTGTGGGTGTTTGTTTTGTAGTTTTGTTTATTTTTACTTTTGTGCTTGATATACACACATATAAACACAGCCCAGCAATGACAACAATGCAGGTGCTGCCACAGAGAATAGAGAGTATGAACCACCTTACATCCAACTATAAAGTTTTGCTGGGGGAGGGGCTACTGTACGATGCGACACAATGAAGTGTGTAAAAATCTCAACTAGACGATTTGTAAAACGTTGAATATCGAATGCGGCAACAATTCTTAGAAGCACTTACCAGAAAGAACGGTTAGAAATAAGTTATGCACCATCCAATATGGTTATGAACATTTTACAACTAGATACCTTGAAATCGTATTTAACTAGACATAGTGATATCGAACAAGGAGAAAGAAGCAACCTTAATAGAAGTTACTCTTCCAATGATGAGGTGTTAAAAAGAGCTGAGCGGGAAAAGATACTAAATTCCAAGGTTTAATGTACACCATGAAAAGAAACTGGAATCCTTGCAAGAATTCCATGATTCCAGTAGTTATAGGAGAAACTGAACTCATGAAAATAATTTTTAAAACTACCTTGCAAATATACCTGGTGAACCAAGTGCACAAGAGATTAAAACAATTGCACTTTAAGAAACGGTGAAAATCCTAAAAACATATATTGGTTGAAATATATGAGATAGCTAGTGAAGGCACTCAGTAGGATGCTCCATCTTCGGCTTAAACAAAATAATAAGTTTGAAAATTGAAAAAACAAGAGACACAGGCATCTGTCGTTAATATAAAAGATTAACCATTCTGTGCGTAAGAATTTTATTAGGGACATAATGTCATTTATAACAATTTCCTTACGGAAACATTTATCATTCCAAGCTTTTATTTGTGCAATAAACTATAAATTATTACTTAAAAGTTTACCTGGACCGACAGCAATTTGTCCAAACATTTCTCGGAAAGATTTACGAAGATATTTAATTAATTTCCACTGACAGCTACTAATCAAAAGTTACAGTTTCTAGTCTGTGGAATCGGCTGATTTTATTTTTTTACCGGTGGGTGTGTCCCTTTCTAATTACGACCCTCACCGCGGGAATAATGATTCGCCTGAATGTAAGGCATTTGATTAATAAATTAATATATATATATATATATATATATATATATATATATATATATATATATATCCCAAATAAGTTGGCGTAGTCAAGGCAGACTTTCCAATTTTTATTAAACGATGGAGAAATCGCTGTTTTGTCATTTAAGACTCGTCAAGGAGACAAGCCGTAGAAAGATATATGGTTCCCGACCGGACTAACTGAACACAACAAATTAACTCTGTAAAATACGAAAAAGATAAAGTATTCGAATCGAATTGCAGTACGAATAAGCGAAATAATTAAAAACATGTATGATAAGTGAAAACAAACAGTTTGTTCACCAATGTTGAGCCAGGTTTAAGGAATTCTGTATAAGCGTAAACTTAAATGCAATGCGATATTTCAACTTCTTGTCGTTAAATAAAATCTGAATGTTACATTTTTGTGCCTATTAGTGTCAAAATAAATTAAGTTCCATAATTACTGTTATAATTACCAGTAGCTTGGAAATGAAAACACGAACCTACAGTTT
>NC_136520.1:16342155-16392155 GCF_053919585.1 Euprymna scolopes
AATCCCCCATTTTATGATTTTCTTCGTATCTTAGAAACTACTCGTTTCCTGAATTTTTACTGTTATTTTCATTTTCAGCACCATCGAAACCCTATAAAAGTAGTAATTTTAAAGGATAATTCATGGGTGGGAAGATACTGCTCTTTTACCAATACTAAAATCACAGTCATTTTTTTTCTAGATTCTTTTCGGATTCCAAGACAAGAATTTATCAAAAAGGTTTTATCACTCGGTTTAATAATGTTCTTTACGACAACATTATTTCCAGAAGGATCACTATTCCTCATCAAGAAATAGTGTGATCAATCAATGCCGTGGGGATCTTATTTTGGCTTCGGACTTTTATCCTCGGTCCCCAAAATCAACAATGAGTAGACAATTCCTGTAATGACTTGATTGTGGTGTAATGGTGGTTTTGTGCAATTCTAAAAGGTCCATCCTCTAAATATTTGCCTTCTTTCTTTGATTTTGTTTGTTGTTTTTGTTTTACGGCATATCAACCCTTTTCAGGTTATTTAATGCTGAATCCAGTGATTTTTAAAAAAAAATTTTTAATAAAGTATATTTGTTTTTTGTCTTGTTTTTTTTCAAGTCGGTTTCTATTTAACCCATAGTTGTGACCCTAACAGAGTGGACATGGGAGCAATGGCAATTAAAGGGTGGCTCCACACTCCCCAAAGCCCTATGCTGGGGCCTCACGATCGGATATAGTTTAAGGTCATATCCAGGACCTCCTTTCTTTGATAATGGTTTAGTTTATTGCTAATCGCCTAAGGTGTATGTATCGGGGAATGCCGACGTGGCTGCCTAGGCAATTTTTGCAGGTCAGAGTAGCCACCCTTTCCGACCATAGCGTCATAGTTCTTACAGTAGGAGAGAACTAATTTCCTCTTATTTGGGAATGGAATCATATTTGGAATATTTGATCCGCGTTTTATAATGGAGGAAAATACATCATACCAAGTTGCCCTTACAAACCCATGTACATAGAGGTATCGGGCATTAGACGACAAGATTTAACAGACATTCAAATGAACTTGTACAGGTATTCCAGTTCTTTTGAGTTTAACGAGTGAAATGGTTTATTTTTTGCAAACTGAAACTTTACAGATATTTATACTGAGAGATGAACGAATCATCGGTGAGAAATCTCTAGGGTATGTAAGAATGAATCGAACGAATATTCCCAAAAAATATGAACCAAATATCTTTTGTGTTCTTAAAGGGAATTAGATTTTGCGATTTCTCTGAGGAAAACCTTTGCTTTAATTAAAGACAACACAGAGTATCTTAAAATGTCCGGTTCGCTTAGCGTTGGTTAATTCATCAGGGACAAGGCAGATTAGGAATTGACATTTTACTTGCTGTATATTTTATTTCCTTATGAAAAAAATGGAATTTCTTTCAACATTATATATCTATAAGAGAGAGAAATAAAACCGAACAAACAGTTATGTGTTCATCAACGTTTCGTCTTTATTTCGAGCCTTCATCTAGATCAATGACATTAATAAAACAAAAACACCAGTATAAATTCGTATTATTTGGATTCATCGAACTACTGTTCTCATCTTGAGTGTGATTTTCATAAGGTTTCAATCGATATAACCTCCGACCTTCTTCAGGTGTATTTTGTCGAACTTGTGGATATTTCTGTTAAAATTGGGAATTTGGGCGGAATTTCGAGCAGAACCCTTTATTTATTTCACGGGGCTATCATGATAGGGGTCCTAAGTAATTTCCAGTCGCCAACGCTGAGGATTGACCCTTCACCCTTCAGGAGAATATCACGAATAACTAATCCTCCTTTCCTACATTCTTAATTTTATATGTACTAACAAAACTACAAGACGCGCAGTGGTTAGCTCAGCTGGCCAGCACAAAAAAGGCGAAACTTAAGGGCTTCCAGGTGCTGGGTTTCATGTTTTGATGTTGTTGCAGTGTTGTGTCAAAGTCTGAGAATAATTATGTAGTATCGCGCATTAAAACCATATATATATATATATATATATATATATATATATATATACTAGCATGGGCGCGCGGCGTTGCCCGGTTGTTTGGACGTGTATGTTGAGCAAAAAAATAAAAAAGTGGTAGTAGGAAGGCAGGCTCGGACCCGTACAGCAAAGGAGGAAAAGAACGTCAGTTTTCTTTTAACTTTGAGCCCTATTTTGACCCCTAAAAATGTATTCTTTTGGGCTCAAATCAAGTTATTAAGTTAGGACCATGTCCAAGAAATATATATCTAAAATGTCAAGTGCGTAGACACAAAATTGTCGGAGAAGTTTGGTAAAGTTCTCAAAGGTCAAATCGTTGAACTTTGACCCCTTAATCGCAAAATTTCTGGCCAAAAACCAATCACATCAATTTTCCCAAATATCAGTAATATGTATTTCAAATGTCAAGTCTGTAGACTAAAAATTGACAGAATTATTGCGTAGGGAAATGTATACAGACACACAGACACACAGACGCGTTCACTCTTATAGATATATAGATATACTAGCATAGGTGCCCGGCGTGCTCGGGTGTCTTGAGGTTTAAACTTTGACCTCTATTATACCTCCTTAAAATCTATTGTTTAGGGCTCAAATTAAGTTATTCAGTTAGATCCATGTCCAAGGAACCTATATCTAGAATTTCACGTGTTTAGACCCACAACTGTAGGAAGAGTTTGGTAGAGTTCTCAAAGGTCAAATCGTTGAATGTTGATCCCTTAATCGCCAAATTTCTGTCCGAAAACCAATCACATCGATTTTCCCAAATCTCAGTAACCTGTATATCAAATTTCGAATCTGTAGGCTTTAAATTGACACAGTTATTGCGTAGGAAAATGTACACAGACACACAAACACACTCACACAGACACTTTCACTTTTATATATATATATATATATATATATATATATATATACTAGCATTTCAGCGCGGCGTTGCCCAGGTGTTTGGATGTGTATGTTGAGAAAAAAAATTGGTGGTAGGAAGGCAGGCTCGAACCCGTACCGCAAAGGAGGAAAAGAACCGCCAAACCGGAAGCGACTTTTATAAAAATTAAGGCTAGACAATCTAAAGGAGAGGATAACTTTCAAAAATATCGGCGACAATCGTGACCCCCCCCCCTGTAGAAAGTGTCTCGTTAAGGGGAAGATATTAATGTTATTAGCCAATTTTTCGATATTTGTCGTATGAAAGGTCGAATTTTAAAACGATACTGATCTTGGTAAAATCTCTCGTCGCCTCTATTGAAAGTTAAAGTCAGACATGCAAACAGACATACATACATACATTCATATATTGGTAACTAAAAATTTTCGACGTAAACTGATGAAAAAGGTTGCCCTATCTCTGAATACCCTTTATGTAAAATTTCAAATATTTAGACCAGAAATTGTCTGAGTGATTTGGAAGAGACCGTAGAGGTCAATTTTTTTTAACTTTGACCCCTATTATACCTCCTTAAAATTTATTGTTTTGGGCTCAAATCAACTTATTAAGTTAGATCCATGTCCAAGGAACCTATATCTAAAATTTCAAATGCGTAGACACAAAATTGTCGGAGGAGTTTGGTAAAGTTCTCAAAGGTCAAATCGTTTAACTTTGACCCCTTAACAGCCAACTTCTGACTGAAAACCGATCACATCGATTTTCCCAAATCTCAGTACCCTGTATATCAAATTTCGAGTCTGTAGACTAAAAATGTACAGGGTTATTGCATAGGGAAATGTACACAGACACACAGACACACACAGAAACGTTCACTTTTATATAGATATATAGATAGATATATAGAGAGGTTAAACAAAAATATGTACGTATACATAAATATATATGGAAACAATTCTGTGTTTACTATAACGTTTTTACGCAAATATTACGCAAGAATAAATCATGTAGATTATCTGCATGAATATAATTACACGTAATAGTTAACTAAAGATGATCATCCCATAAGAAAACCGAAGAAACTAATAGGGAATTAATTAAAATAAATGTTTAAAATAATTGGCAAATTAGCTAGATCTTTTGCAGATGAATGCAATTGCACTATCCATATAAAAGAAAATTGTATTTTCTTTTTACATAGATAGAAAAGAGGGGTTTTAATATGAATATCAATGCACACAAAAGGAACATGAATTTATAAGAATATTTAAAACCATATGTAATAATTAGTTAGTATCTCACATTAAAACCATATATATATATATATATATATATATATATATATATATAAATTAACACTATATAAATTTACCCATATGGTTTGAATATTAAAGTTAAAAAAATAACCTACAAGATTCTGAAATTATAGGTATATTATATCCAGCTTTACTTCGCTATGGTATTAGAGATAGAACTCATGTTAATAGAAATATTAGAGAATCAGCTATTTTATACGAGGATTTTTTTAGTAAAATTAAAGATATTATGATTAAACAAATTTCGGAGTTGTTCAATTATATAATCAAACAAAAAAGAAGGTTTTGAAGGAAATATCATCTAAAATATTATTACAACCGGATACGATATATAAGAAGGATTATTTCATTCAATGGTATGATTATATTCTGGATATAATCGACACTAAATTATATAAGCCACCTGTGGACGGTATAAAAAAGAAACTTAGAAATATTTGTGTAGTTTTGTATGAAAATAAAGGTTTTGATTATGTAAATTTACCTAAAATATTTAATTTAAAAAAATACAATTACTACCTAACGAGTTACAGACAAAAGACCAAAAACCAATAGTTACATATAAACTAGGGCCAACAATACGCAATAAGGTTTTTTTTTTTTTTTTTTTTTTACACAGTGATCACCAATTATCAAGGCCCGGAAGCCACTCAGGGATAAGGGTTATTGCAAGTACATCACGTTAGTGAGGAGATTTTATGAAGTGTTTAATTAGGGGGGCGGTTCATTAGGAATTTGTTAACATTAGACTTGAAGACATCCAAGTTGTAGTCCGGAGGGAAGCAGGCAGACGGAATAGAGTTCCACAGGCGTGCAGTTCTAAGAAAGAAGCTTTGCTCATGAAATCCGCGTTTTGATTTAGGCACAGATATAGAGTGGGGGAAATTTTTCACAGTGGATTCAGTTAGACGGGTGTTTTTCGTGAAAGTTTGGCGAGGGGGGACCAGGGATTGGAGTTCAGACGAGCACCTGCCATGAAAATAACGATAAAACAAGGATAGGCTCGCAACGTCTCTTCTGTGGGAGAGGGGTTGCAGGGTAGAGAAAAGGGCATCCCCCACTAAACCACGAAGTCTATTTTGTACTCTGTCAAGGCATGATAGGCTGTTTTTGGCAGCTCCTGCCCAGATATGGCAACAGTATTCCATCCTTGGCCGTACTTGGCTTTTATATAGATAGAGAATTGCATCAGTAGTGAGATATCTTCTGGAGCGGTAGAAGGATCCCACCATCTTTCCTGCGACCTTGGCAACAGACTTGATGTACTTGTTCCATTTCAGATCAGGAGTAAAGGTCAAACCCAGAAGCTTGTCAAAACACGGGGCCTCACCCAGACGAGAGCCATCCATCACAATTGATGCCAGCTGGGGATCAGAGCGTTGATGATGTAAGGGTAGGAGTTTGGTTTTAGATGCATTAAAGGTAACTAGCCACATCTTCTCCCACTAAACCACGCGCTCGAGATCAGAGGAGAGAGAATCCGAGAGAACTTCGTCATTTACAGCCTTTGATGTGTTGCCGTAGATGGTCGTGTCATCAGCATAGATGTCAACGAATGATTTAAGTATGTGTTTAGGGAGGTCATTGATGTAGATCAGGAAGAGAGTTGGGCACAGGATTGACCCCTGAGGGACTCCAGCATTTATATTGCAGGCCTCCGATTTTTGTCCATCTACCACTACTCTTATGAGCCTATCGGAGAGAAATGATTTAATGATTGAGAAAACATTTCCAGTTATACCGTAGCTGGAAATCTTGTGAAGTAGACCCTTATGCCATACTTTGTCAAAAGGCCTTTGATATGTCAAGAGCAATTGCCCTAGAAAGGAAGCCTTTGTCAAGAGATTCACTAATCCTGTGGGATATAACCGTCAGCACATCTGCGGTAGATCTTGCAGAGCGGAAACCATATTGTGTGTCACTAAGAAGGTTATTCCTGCTGAGGTGGTTGACTATTTCTCTATTTAATATTGATTCCAGTAACTTACTCATAACACAGAGAAGACTTATTGGTCTGTATTGAGAGGGAGATGACTTATCACCTGAATTCTTAAATACAGGGCAAACTGATGAGGTCTTCCAGGGGGTCGGAAAGCACTTCTCCTTAAGGCAGCGCTTAAATAGTTTAGTAAGTATGGGAGCAAGTTCTGGTTGAAGCTTTTTTAACACTATAATTGGAATACCATCAGGGCCAGTTGCTTTACTGGAATCTAGGTTTTTTATTAGCTTAGCGACCTCATGCACGGATATTTGTGTGTTACCTAGCTTGTTCTGTGTTATAGGAGGAAATATGGGGAGTTTTTCAATTATTTAAAAAAAAACGGTAGAACATATAAATATAAATGATAATATTATAAATATTCCAGAATGTGAATGTAATTCCTCTCCTTTCTGTAATAATGAGATAAAATATGTAATTACAGAGATTTAAAGAGAGTAAATAATTCTAAATTAAGAAAACTCCTCAGTAAGGGTCCTATTTATAGAGAGCCTAAATGCCTAAATTACACTAAATGCGTTAAAGAAGTAACTAAAGCACTAGAAGGTTTTATTGTGTCTATGGTAAAGAAATATAAATTAGAACAGTCTAGGTTTGAAGCATGGAAAAATAGTATACATGTATGCGTAAATGAGAAGGTTAAACATATAAAATTTAAACACCATGGAAAAACCAATCCTCTTTTTAAAAATTCAGAAATACTGGAGGAACTTAAAATACTTCAAGATAAGTTTGTAATAGTTCCGATTCATAAAGCGGCAAATGATATAGCTTTTATATGTAAAAATATTATATACAACGTTTAGGAATTCTGGGTAACGTTTCAGATACCTATAAAGTATGTAATATTTATTTAGATAGCATTATTCTGAATAATAGTATTATTAGTAAATAAGTAGGATTACAAACAAAAAATCTTCCATGTATGTATTGGATACCTAAAATGCACAAAAATCCAGTTAGTGCTGGATTTATTGTAGGTTCAAAGACGTGAATTACTAAACCTTAAAGTAAAACTATATCTAAAATATTTACATTAATTATAAATCAAATAAATCATTTTCACCTGAAAAGTAAATTCTATAGTAATATAAATCTATTTTGGTAGTAAATAATTCCCAACCAGTGAAAGAAAAATTAGATAAAATAAATTCCAGAATAAAAGCAAAATCTATAGCTACTTATGATTTTAGTATGCTATATACTTAAATTCCGCACGAAAAACTTATAAAAGAATTAAATGATACTGTAGATTTGGCTTTTGAAGGTGGCAAAGGTAAATATATAGACTTTTCACACTCTAAAGCTGCCTGGTGTAAAAATAAAAATAGCAAAAACTAGTGTTACTAAAGGTATTTTAAAAATACTTATAAGTCATCTTATTAAAGAATGCTATTTTCAAATAGGAAATAAAATATTGCTCCAAACGATAGGTATCCCAATGGGATTGGGTCCTGCACCATTTTGGGCAAATCTGTACTTACATAGACTCGAGTATATATATATATATATATATATATATATATATATATATATATATATATATATATATATATGTGTATATGTGTGTGTGTGTGTGTGTCATCACTAATAAAAACTGGTATATCTAAAACATAACTTTCATGGGTGTAGGAGATTTATAGATGACCTTATATGTATAAACGATAATGATGAATTCGAAAAAAATAAGCATCTTATATATCCAAAGGAATTACAATTGAATTGTGAACATAGAGGACAACATGCTACATTTCCGGATTTAGATATAAAGATTGAGGATGGGATTTTTCTTTATAAAATATTTGATAAAAGAAACCCTTTCCACTTTCAAATAATACGTATGCCGCATAAAGATAGTACCTGCCCTGTTTTTATGTTTTTTGAGAATAGCTCGCGTTACTTTCAAATTAATAGATTTTATACCACCAGTTTCTCGCTTAGTAATAAGGATGATAAAACAAGGTGGGGATAAAACTAAAATATTTGAACAGTTAAATAAAGCATTTGTTCGTTATTCTGATGCTTTTGAATCGTTTAAGATTAACCAGAATATATTAAGAAAGGAAATCCAAAACTATATTCGTAATGTATAAAATGTATTTATAATTACATTAAAAAAATGTATATATGTATAAATATTTTTAACTATTATATATTTTATTTTAAGCAAATGTGAATGTAAATATACAAAACACTAATTATAGTGGGGTGATAAGTAGTTAAATGGATTAATCTTAATCTTATAAATACAAGACTGGTAAATTAAAAAATATATCCATTTTTAATTTGGTATCTGATGAATCACACAGGTAAGAAGTTCATTTTTATAGAATGAAAAGGTTAGATAATGCAAATAAGAATAGTAAATTAGATCAAATATTTGTAACATGTCTTCTTCCTAAGATTAAGGGAGGTGGTGCTTAATCAACACTGCTGGGGAGCCATGATGTAATATGCTGTTTTGTTTTTAAATCCCCGAAACAGTGTTTCATGGTAAGCAACAGATGATCCCTTAAAAAATAAATTATTAGTGCTGTGATCCGATGCAGTGATTGCAGGTGATTAAATGACTTACTGACTAGATGGTTTTCTAACGAATGATAAAAAATATTTTTTGTATAATTTTAAAGGTTAAAAACGTTAAAGACTATATATATATATATATATATATGTGTGTGTGTGTGTGTGTGTGTGTGTGTGTGTGTGTGTACATATATATATTTACATATATATATATATATATATATATATGCATATATAAAAAAGGAACAAACCAAGTTATGCGTTCATCAATGTTTCGTCTTTATTTCGAAACTTTCTGTGGATGAATGAAATGAAGAAAACAAAACACCAGTACAAATATTTAAAAATATATTTTGATATAATGAAATATATGACCCTGTTCTATTTTAGAGCCAAAAACGTCGTTGGAAATTTAAAAAGGTAAAGACATAATGTTGTTAAAGAGAGTAAGGTTTGTTTTTATAACGTTATATAGCCGTTAATATATTTTAAAAGGATATGCTACAATTTATATTCTATTTGGAATAAATATGTCTGTTATAATTCAAATATGGATGTGAAACTAAAATGAAATAAGTGTACTTTTGTTATGTAATTTATTGACTGGTTATATGTATTAATTATTATAGGAGGTGTTTTCGATAATGTGAGAGAGTTAACCTGTGTCTAAAATTAAATTATGTTTTCTTAATAGAAGTTTACTTTATAATGGCGATACATTATAGAAACCGCCACATTCACAAATTCACATTTTCTTAATCAGTACCAGGAGCATAATGAAATATGAGCAATGTGAAAATGAGAAAAAGAGCATAAAGTTATACATTCTTTTTTTTTTCACATTTAATAATATATTCCCAATATTTGAACATATCTTTATCGATATAAATAACATTAACCAATCATTTATGAAATAGTTATAACTATAATATTCTACTCATTCTTTCCTTTATTAGTTCGTACGTTGCGCTTTAAAAGAGACCAAATACAATATTTGCAGACGAAACTGCTTCTACAAAAGCCTAACTTGCGAAATTTGGCTTTATAAACGCCAATTTTGCAACCCTGGAAAAGAATATCAGAGTGACTTCCCTTTGATATAGCCTCGTTTTCGAATATACAATATTATTTCATCATCGTTCTAATGCTTTGAGAATGGAACTAATAATTTTGGCATGCAGCAATTCTTCAACGGAGAAGCAAGTACGCGAAACATTACATAAAAAAGAGAATATTGGAAAGAAACAGTGCAAAAAGAACACGGTCTGCCAAGAGGAAGTAAAGGAATAAATTCACAGTTGTCTTTGATTCTGTTATTTTATTATTGGTATTGAACTATGTAGCACAATATTACTTTCTGAGTATTTATTAGTACTTAATAATTTATCATATTTGAGTCAATTCTATATTTAACAATTGACTCTTATTTTATAGAAACATTAATAAACTCATATTTGTTAGGTGTTTTTGGTTTTTCTGTCCCCGAAACAGTTTTTTTTTACGCTATCCCGACAGATATCAGCTTTATTAAAATATATTTCTTATTCCGTAGAATTTCCACGGGTTGTGCAAATTTTATAATCTTTTAAATATATTTTTTCAGAATAGTCATTCAATTTACATACATTAACCTTTACACACTACTTCTGTGTTATCTAATTTACATAGTTTTTTTGTAGAGAAAGGAAACTTTCGTTATGCCAGAAAATGTATGCACAAATATGTGACAGTTTGTTAATTTTTTAATGCAATATAAGTAAACTTAACAGTCGAAGTCATTGTGACCCAACGTTCATTACACTTAGAAAATGGCGGCTTCATTCTAACCAAGAGGAATAAAATCGGATTTATCCTCATCTGTGATAACAAATCTTGCCCCTCCCTGATTCTAAAAAAAGGGAGAAATGCTGAAATGCTCTAAAACACACGAGTAAAACAATCTCGGTCGTAAAATGAAGTCTGTCGTGTTTGATAGAACGAATGACATTTCGCTGCGTGGAATAAAACGGTAAAAGTGAAATGAAATTTCTGAAGCGAATGGATAAGTTTGATGTCAGTTGTGCGCGGAGGCTCCATCGCGTGTGCTGCTCTTAACTAAACACGGACTAGGGCCAAAGTCTTCGACTGGATTAGATCGGACGTGTCACGATGTACTTAGGTTTTATGAAATCTCTTTTGATCGTAGATCCAAACTCAAAATATGACCGGCAGATGGTATGTTCGCACATGGAAACAATGGAAGAAAGAAGGGACTTTGTACTTCATAAACTCGCGTTATTTCCAACTATATAACGTCGATTTTATCTATACATGACAAAACTTATAATTTTTATATGTAACCGTATAAAAATCCAATGTAGAATACCGGGATGTTGAAGTGATGTATGAATGAAAAAACAGACAAACGATTAGAAATCATATTTAATTAATAAATCTTCATATATATATATATATATATATATATATATGTGTGTGTGTGTGTGTGTGTGTGTGTATATATATGTGCATATATATGTATATATATGTATATATATGTATACGTATATATATATGTATATATATGTGTATGCATATATGTATATATATATATGTATATATGTATATATACATATATATATATATTTATATATATATATATATATTCTTCAAAATAATTCATACATTAATCATTAAATAGGGACATAATCAGGATAGAAAATGTGTTTCATACTTTCGAGGAATGTATCTCTTTTTCTAAATGAAAGCAAATACTGCAAAAACAGAATAGAACCACGAAATTAGGCTACTTGCCAAGCAAAAAAAAATAAAAAGAAAGACAGTGAATGTATTAAAGTTTACTTATTTGTATTGTATATTTTAAGAACTTCTTTATTTTTTCTTTTTTTAAATATTAATTATATTAATGTAATACTTAATAATTATTATTTTTATTCAATTTTTAATACTTTCTAATATTTTATCGATATGTGATTGTTATGAACTATAACTTTAAATCCATGCTAAACAACATGAACATTTCTAATAGATTTATGTTTATGCTATAAACATCGGAAGGTTTACTAATTTGCATATTATTTCACAAAAGTACATATCATTAATAAACTGTCCAATTGTCATATTGTTTTTAATTCCAATTATTATTTTCATTTCAAGATAGCACATCATTCTATTTTCGAATATTGTTAATATCGCCGGTAAAAGAATTTTGGTACAAACGACATTCATATCATTTTATTGTTAATGTGAACGGGTCTCGATTTTGTTAAAGTTGCAAATAAAAAAAAAGCATTGCCCCTCCAAGATACACAATAAAAACGCAGCCAAACAAAGTTGGTAAGTATCCTCTTGCTAAAAAATAACTCTGGGTGTGTGTGAATGACATTATATATATATTTTTTTTGTATATATATATGTATTATATATGTATATATATGTATATATATATGTGTATGTATATATATGTATATATATATATGTATTATATATGTATATATATGTGTATATATATGTAAATATATATATGTTTATGTATATATATGTATATATATGTATATGTATATATATGTATATGTATATATATGTATATATATGTATATGTATATATATATGTATATATATGTATATGTACATATATATATATAACTACATAATTTACTCACATAAAATTAATATACGAAAGTATAGATTTATGCGTAAACTTTAAGTATTTACTTCAAAAGTGCTCAATACGTATGTAGAGCTAGTAAGTAATTTATAAAATATATATGGCGATTAAGCTACACTGAATATTCCGCGTTTCATCCACTCTTTGACTCTTCAGGCTTATGCGCGAATTCTGTGGTTGTTTATCGTTTTTATATGCTCCTCTTCTATTGAGATTTTAGTTAGCCAATCAGCTTTCTAGTATCTACCGCGCCGTTCCTATCAGCCAATGAGCATGCATTTATGGGACAAAGGCCTATTTGACCTCTGATTGACCTGTTCCTTTGTGTGTGCGCTATTTAGTTTCTTGATCTGTTTTAAAACTAGGTTAGTGTTTTTTTGTTTTTTTAATGTCAGTTTATATATAAATATATATATATGTACATACATATATGCACATATATATACATATATATGCATACATATATGTGTGATCGTTTATGTATATTCATGTTTATTTAATTTATTTATTTGTTTATTTTCTATTGTTTTTGTTAGTTTTAAAACTATTTTGTATCGCTATCCTAGAGTAAATTTTATCTTGTGAACACAGTTTTTGCTATTTCTCTTCTACAGTTTAATAGATGTTGGGGTTCTTTAAAATACAGAATAGCAAATTTTTCATGGAGTCATAATCTACATGGGTCGTCTAGGTCCCTACACGTGGTAGCTTGTCTTATTATTTTCCATTCGACTACCGGCGAATGTCCGCTTTCTTTGAGTTCCCAGTATTTATTCGCTAGTATTGTTTTCATAAGAAAAGGCAATAATAGATAAATATAAATATATATATATATGCATATACATATATAAATTATATATATATAAATTATATATATATATATATATTATAAAAATCTAAATTATATGTGCAGATATTCATTATTCACCAACTAAAACTTTCACAGAGTTTGTGACAGAGATAGAGGGATATAGCTCTTCCAGAGTACGCTCACATCATCAAAATCTATACACGCATGAGTATGAGATGATAAGAATATCTGTTTTATTGGTGAATTTTTGACAATAAAGTATTTTTATAAAAGAAACATCACCTTTCGTTACACGTTTTGGAAAGGTTTTCTATTGTATTTCTTAAACTGCAATTTTCATTTAAAATAAAAGAAAACGCAACAACGAAAGGAGAAGAATCATTTAATGTCCATTGCGTATCTTTATAAATAAATATTTTAGTTCATAAATATATTTCCATAAATCATTTTAGATTAAAATTCTACTGGGGTTACTTTTCACGTTAAAAATGTTTACACATAGTTTATCTAGTTAGTTAATTAGGTTATTAAGGAGGGAATTTCTCTCTATGCGATTATCAAAGTTTTCTTTTTCAGTTATTTCAGTATTATTACCAATTTGTTCAATGACTATATCGTAGGCAGACTGATCTGAAACCTTCATTTACTTGTTAACCTCTATATCCGTGTCGTAATGCGTCATATCGAATGGCGTTTATTTTTTTCTTTTAAATTTTAACTTTTTAGTCACATCTACTTCACAGGAGTACTCTTTCTATTTTCTTTTCATGAAAATACTTTCATTATTTAAACTTCTTGTCACTTTAATTTGTACTTAGTTAAAACATTGTAAAGATTTACACTAGGTGATGTAGTCGCTATCCGACATAAATCCGACTATTGTGTGATGCGAGAAACCAAAGAGTATGCAAGCAGTATGACATTGATCCTTATTGTATTAAGATTCATTTAGGATTGAGACAAAAACTTAGCGCTTTAAGGAGTATGCAACCGTAGCTAAATTGCCATAACTCCCTGATAAAAAAAATAGATATGGATGTGTCAATGCCTTACATAGAATCAATTGATTGTCGATAAAAGCACTAACAATTATTACAATCTCAAAGGAATTTCTATTTTTCCCTCGTGTATCAAGCATCAAACAGAATGTCCGAGGAGAGAGCTGATTTCTTATGGGATATATTGCAAAAAGCCATCAACTCTACACACTAAAATATTGTCGTCATCAAATCCGACGTCACCAAATACATATACATATAAAGCGTGCCTCTGAAAGTTTAATTTTATTCGATTAAATTCAGTATTTTTAATGATCTCATGAAATTCTTCAACGTTTAACCGGCATATAATCCATCTATTTAAGTGTTATCCTTAAATAGACTTTGGCCTTCATAAGTAGAGCATCATCAATAAAAGCAATCTGAAAACCCAAACACAATTAGATTCGAGATAAATCAGTTTAACGACAACGACTATAACAAAAATGTCTCAATCTGGCATTGTTTTATGGGAATCAATCCAGACAAGGCATGAACCCACTTGATGTAAGGGGCTAGAAAATACTACCTCAATGTCAAAAACTAGCCAATGCTAAGCGCAAGTCTTTCCTCGTAGTCAGAAACTTCGCTTATAGAATGTGAGGAATAAAGGAGAAAAATTAAATTAAGCGACAGTTAGAAGGTAGCCGAAAGTAAACCAATGGTTCTCTATCCACTTTAATAATGATCTATACATGATTGGCATGCCTAGATACTACTACTTATTATACAACCACTACTACTACTACTACTACTACTAATAATAATAATAATAATAATAATAACAACAACAACAAGATTGACGAAACTAATAAAAAGGGCGCAATTTACTTAACAAATAACGAATAAAATCGACTTTTATCATTTCCTTCTTTTTCTGATGGATGTTAACATAAAAAACATAAGACGAATTTTCAACCAATCAAAATCCTTTGATTTAGTTTTTTTTATATCTTGTCTTTGATTGGCTGATAAATGCCTCAGATGAATTGTTTTGCTCTTAATCTGAGATATTTCGCTCTTCTCTCTCCTCTCGCTCACCCTCTTCCATTGTTTAATTTTCATTTCCTTTATTCTTTTTTTTTCCAATTTTCTAAAGAAATATCCATACCCGTCTCTACATATTTCCAAAGCGCCGGCAGCAAATATACGATAAAAATTTTAAAAAACATGGCTAGGAATCTAATTTCGATATTGGTAAAAAGTGAGATTGCTGAACGATGCGGTGGATATCACAAGAGAGACTGTGGTAATAGTACGGATAGGCGTTAATCTACTTTTAAAGAAGGAAAAGGCGAAGAAGCAAAAGAAATAACGAAGACGACGAAAGAGAAGAAAGCATAAATATGAGGATGAAAAGGAGGAAAAAAGAAAGAATGAACGTAAAAAAGAAGTAAAATAATGATAAGAAGAGTAAGAAAAAGAAGACTAATAACAAGTTGAAGTAGAAGAAAAGAAAGGAAGGAAAGCAAAGAAAAAATAAAAAGACGAATGAATAGAAAAGAAAAATATAAAAGAATTAAGAGGAAGAAAAAGGAAAGAAGAAAGAAAAACTACGAAACACAAGTTAATGGAGAATAAAACGAAGCAGAGAAAAAATGGAGACGAAGAAGAAGAAGAAGGAGAAGAAGAAAATAGAATAAATGATAAAAGGAAAACTAGAAGATACAAGAGAGAAAGAGAAAAGGGGAAGAAGAAAATATGTAAATAAGAGAACCAGAGGTAAAAGGCAGAACCTGAATACGAAGTAGACGATGAAGAAACCTAATAATAAAGTAATAAAAATAGAGAAAAATAGAAAAAAAACATAGGAGGAAAAAAAGAAAGGTAGAATTTGAAGAAGAAGAAAAAGAAAAATAAGATGAAGAAAAATAAGTTAAAGAAAAATAAGATAAGGTAAAAAAAAGAAAACGAAGAAAAAAGAAGATAAGGAAAAAGATAAAGAAAGAGAAGAAGAAGTAAACAAAGATAAGACAAAAGAAAAAAGAAAAAGAAAAAAACGGAGAAAAGAATAAAAAAGGAAGAAAAAGAAAAAAACTAAAAGGGAAGTAGAAAATTATCAAAAAAAGAACAAATAAAAAGTAAAAGAAACAAGAAAAGCGAAAAAAATATTCAGAAGAAGAAACTGAAAACGAAAAATAGATGAGAAGGAGAAAATGTACGTTGGAATTAAAAGTTGAAGAAATTGAAAGAAACTCAAAAAAAGTGTAAAAAAAATTGACAAATGAACAATAATAAAGACATTGCCACAGGAGGGAGGGATGAACAAGAATAGATGAGAGTAGAGAAGAGATAGCTGCTCATCGACGATTCACCTCTCCCTCGGGATTGTTTGGATTAGATGCGGCCGCCCTCTGAGTCGCTCGCTTTCACTTCTTCTAATGAACACACGGCAACAACAAAGATCTGTTACACAAAGAAAAGTTCCAAAGGGAAACGACAGAAGAACTGGAGAGATGGAATAAGGTATTTCTGTAGAACTCTGGCGCTTCTTTATTTTTTCAATAATAATCCGCACAACGTCCGGTGCTTAACTAATCACATAGGGTAACCTTTTAACAATGATCCCCATCGATTTGTTAATAAAGATTCAGTAATGAATATCCAACCGTCTTTTTTTATCGCGGCAATTACAGGTTACTTTTCCTGACAGGTGCCCCACTGAATTTCAATCTATGCTCCCATAAATGATTCACCGCCAAAACTTTTGAAATTCTTTAAAATGAGTAATTTGTATATTTATTTATTTATTTGCGAACTGTTATCCTCATCTTCATTGTTGTTGTTTCACGGCGTTTCGGATAATTATTTCTATCGGGCAGTAGATAGCGACATTAAATCTATGCGGTTCCAAGTGAGCATTGTCTGAAGATAACGGTTTCAATCTCACCC
Source organism: Euprymna scolopes (assembly GCF_053919585.1). Taxonomy (NCBI): domain Eukaryota; kingdom Metazoa; phylum Mollusca; class Cephalopoda; order Sepiida; family Sepiolidae; genus Euprymna; species Euprymna scolopes. Next base: position 16,359,284 of record NC_136520.1, read on the forward strand.
AAAGTCGAGCGGGAGATTAATTTGCCAAAAACGTGGTGAGAGGACATTAATTATGGTAAGCAGTAATTACTGGGGATACAGTTAAGAGACCCAGCATTTCTATTTCGTCGCGATTAACTACCTTACGAACCAAACTCCTATCCTTACATCATCAACGCTCTGATCCCCATCTGGCATCAATTGAAATGAATGGCCATCGTCTGGGAGAGGCCCCGTGTTTTGACAAGCTTCTGCGTTTGATCTTTACTCCTGATCTGAAATGGAACACGTACATCAAGTCTGTTGCCAAGGTCGCTGGAAAGATGGTGGGATCCTTCTACCGCTCCAGAAGATATCTCACTACTGATGCAATTCTCTATCTATATAAAAGCCAAGTACGTCCAAGGATGGAATACTGCTGCCACATCTGGACAGGAGCTGCTAAAAACAGTCTATCCTGCCTTGAGAGAGTACAAAATAGACTTCGTGGCTTAGTGGGGGGCGCCCTTCTCTCTACCCTGCAACCTCTCTCCCACAGAAAAGACGTTGCGAGCCTATCCTTGTTTTATCGTTATTTCCATAGCAGGTGCTCGTCTGAACTCCAATCTCTGGTCCCCCCTCGCCAATCTTTCACGAAAAACACCCGTATAGCTGAATCTACTGTGAAAAATTTCCCCCACTCTTTATCTGTGCCTAAATCAAAACGTGGATTCCATGAACAAAGCTTCTTTCTTAGAACTGCACGCCTGTGGAACTCTGTTCCGTCTGCCTGCTTCCCACCTGACTACAGCCTGGATGTGTTCAAGTCCAACGTTAACAAATTCCTAATGAACCGCCCCCTTAAGTAAACACTTCATCAAATCTCCACACTAACGTAATGTACTTGCAATAACCCTTATCCCTGAGTGGCTTCCGGGCCTTGATAATTGGTGACCACTTGTAAAAAAAAAAAAGGCTAGAGAAATAGTTGGCCGAAACGTCGTGGAACAACAACTATGAGGATAAGGATAGTCTGCAAAAAAATAAATATACAAATTACTCATCTCAAGAGATTTAAATCTATTTATCTAGAAAAGTCAAATATCTAGAAAAGTAAAAATGTGTATGTGTGTCTGTCTGTCCATCTGTCCGTCTGTGTACACTTTCCTGCCACATAACTGTCAATTTTCGGTGTACAGACTCAAATTTTGACATAAAATGTAACCCTTTTTATCGGTTTTCGGACAGAAATCTTGCTGTCTAGGGAGCAAAATTCAACGATTTTACCTTTGAAAACTCTACCCAACTCCTCCGCCAAGTTTGTGTCTAAACACTTGAAATTTTAGATGTAGGTTATTGGACATGGATCTAACTTAATAACTTGATTTGAGCTCAAAACAATAAATGTTAAGCAGTCATAATTTGGGGCAAAGCTTTTACAAATATTGACTTCTGCAGTCTCTACCAAATTGCTTAGCCAATTTTAGGTCTAAACATTTGAAATTTTACATAAAGTGTATTCAGACATAGGACAAGCTTTGAAATCGTTGTTTTATTTGTTTTTTTTTGTTTTTGTTTTTTTGCTGAAAATTTGGATACTAGGGGTCAAAATTCAAAAGAGTTTACCTTTGCGGTCTCTAGCAAACTATTCAGCTAATTTTGTGTCTAAACATTTGACATAGGGGGTATAAGACATGCAGCAAGCTTTTTAATCCGTTTTTGGCCGAAAATTTGGCTAGAGGTCAAAGTTTACATAGCTGACTTTTGCAGACGCTACCAAACTCCTCCGCCAATTTTGGGTCTAAACATTTGAGATTTTGGATATAGGTTACTTGGACATTGGTCAAAAATTTTAATTTAATTTGAGCCCAAAATAATAAATGTTAAGGGGTTAAAATCGGGGTCAAAGTTTTAAAACAATTTGAAATCTGCGATCTCTTCCAACTTTTTCTATGGTAGTTAAGGAAGTCTATTATACAGAAAGGCATTATCGTACATTTTCACACTTTTTAATATACACATATGCACATAAAGTTATGAACAGTGCATAGGGCCCGAGTAAATGCTAGTAATAAAAATAATATAGCATGCGGTGCAGATGCGACGATGAACGATCAGATTAGAACAAAACACGTTGATTTATAAGATTTGAAAAAAGTTCTACCTTGATCGCCATTCGGGGCCCATGGCACTGTGGATAGAGGCGCTGAATATCTGCGGTTCCAGATAAGCATTGTCTAAAGATAGCGGTTTCAATCCTACCCAAAGTCGACCAGAGGATTAGTTGGCCAAAATGTGGTTAGACGACAACAACTATGGAAAGCAGTAATTACGGAGGATACAATGAAGAAACTCAGTATGCCTATCCCGTCACGGTTTACCACTTGAAGAAGGCCAGAGGATCAGTTGACCGAAACGTTGTGAAACAATTATGAAGATGAGGATAACAGTCCGCAAATAAACAAAGAAACAACTCGTCTACTTAGAGCTACTGTTAATAGTTTCCTTTTCTCTCTCTCTTTCTTTCCCCCTCTCTCTCTCCTGTCTCTCTGTCTCTATCTCTGGCTCTATCTCTGTCTCTGTTTCTCTCTCTCTCCGTCTTTCTCTACCTGAAACTAAGCGAAATTTTCATCAGCAAACTTTATTTCCTTACACTACTTATCTATGGAGCATAGTACCGCTGGATTTCTTCCCAACTGATTAAAACGTTTTTAAGTTCAATGTAAAGAAATTCTTGTTAGGCAGCCTACTTTAAAAAAACAAATTTCTGCCAATCACCATCACTATTAGCAATTATCACGGTGTTGTATCACCGTCTATCAGACACTCATTTAAACATTATCCTCGAGTGCCATTTCGGCCTATATATATATATATATATATATATATATATATATAAATATATATATATATATATATATATATATATATATATATATATATATATATATATAGTGAGACCTGTATAAAAACCTTAAAATTTCTACTTTATCATGACCGGCGCAAGGAGAAAAAGCTACCCATGAAGGGTTCTGTTCGAAATTCTGTGAACATTCCTGAGTTTGACAAGATCAATTTAAAGAAGATCGGAGGTTATATCGATTAAAACCTTGTTAAAATAAAATCTGAAACGAGAACAGTAGTCAGAATAATTTAAACAATATGAATTGTCAATCTTTATCTATATAAAAAACAATCAGAAAGATAAGTCTTCCGTGGTATCCTATAAATGTCTCCATTATACGGCCATCCGTCTGTATACTCTCGAATGTTCGTTATGAAGCTTTGGCCAGACTATGCATGTAGCCACTGAGACGTAAATGGCTACTGCAAATTTGAAAACATGTCTATTGGACTATTCTAAGTGGGAAAGTGTGCAGCGAATTGTTTGTTCACTTTATATTTAAACATATGTGCGTTAATACAACCAAGAAGCGAACAGGGTGGGAATTCCAAAGCTAAGCAGTTTTCCGATAATATAAGTTAATAAGATAAGAGTAGAAAATACAAGAGATTTAAACAGTGAGGGAGGGGATTTTTTCTGCCCATCGGGTTCATGGGGGATTTTTCTGCTCATCGGGTTGATCTGCGTATTTACCTTAGCATCAGCAACGTGATAGATGAAAAGCAGTGTCAATAAGTGTCTAGTTAGAATGATCACGGGTTAGGGTTAGTGACAATCTATTAGTAGGTATAATTCCGAAGGGCTTCACATTTACCGGACTTCACCTTTCAAATATTTTCCTGTTATCACAAAGACTGTATTTATTAAAATAATTTTAAGAATATTCCTAAACTGAAGATAGCAACAAGAAGCACATCAAAAAGAACAAAAAGTGAGGACATGGGTTTAATTGCTGTCCCTTTATTTTTCTCTTTTGGTCCTCGCATTCCATGCCCGATATTTTTGAAAATTGGAAGAAATTGCTGTTTTCTGAATCGAAATCTATCCATCTTACATTCATCGTAAGATGGTTTTTGACCATAAAATGGTACTATTATCTCCTTACATCAAGTGGCCTTATGTCTTGTTTGGAGTGATTTCCATTTAAAAAAAAATAAGGATATTAATGCCATGACAGGTGTGTAAGGTCTTATTTTGGGGAACATTCTGTACATTTAATAGGGCTTAATCAAAGGAGTGTACACTCTTATACCCAACCTATAGTTTTCTTCTCATATTCGCTTTATTTTAGATTCTTCGCCGAGATAAGAAATCAATCATGATTTAATTTCCGCCTGACTGATGAATCTGCATCGACTTTTTATGTCAATCTCAGTTTGACTGCCCAACCTTCGCTTGTGAACGACCACTCCTTACCTGCTCACATTTCTAGAGATGCGTTACAATTATTTCCACATTTCATTTTTGTACTGAAAAACGTTTTCAAACAAAAATATATTATCTCTGTCTATGAGTCATTTTAGTTAATGTTCAAAGCTGTTTTCATATGCACAACACACCTGTAAATATATGCTCACCTCTGTCTCTCTCTCTCTCTCTCTCTCTCTCTCTCTCTTTATCTCTATCTCTATATATACAAGTTAAAAAAGCATTCCATCCAAGGCATGAAAATTGTTAAACAAAATGTTTTTACTATAGGCTTTAAAAATAAAGGTACAAGATTCAATTAGAAATTTATTTATCTTCAAAGTGTACTTTTATAAATTTTACAAAGTAAAGTATAAAAATTTAATACCTTACTTTGTAAAATTTATAAAAGTGCACTTTGAAGATAAATAAATTTCAAATTGAATCTTGTACCTTTATTTTTAAAGCCTATAGTAAAAACATTTTTTTTAACAATTTTCATGCCTTGGATGAAATGCTTTTCTAACTTGTATCGTATCTTTTCAAGATTATATTTTATTTAATTTATTAATTTGGATTTAAAAAAAAATGAATGTGGTTTTGTTTGTATTTCTAAAAACTCTCCGCCTCTCTATTTCAGATTGTATTTCTCCTCACACCACATCTCATTTTTGCAACCCCCTCTTTGTATTATTACAGGTATGAATATTCTCTCTGTTTCAGTTCGTAATTCTCCTCAGACCACAACTCTTTTTTGCAACTCCCTCTTTGTCATAAATGTCTGAATAATGAGAAAATCTGAATTTTTTTAACAAAAACTTTAAAATAACTTTTTTAGATTAAATTTGTTTTAAACTTCTTTCAGAATAGAACATCTTTCAAAAGGAGTGTATAACTGGTTACGCTCAATAGTAGTCCTCGCTAGCGAAAGACTTTGTTATTTTTATTCTATTATTATTATTATTATTATTATTATTATTATTATTATTATTATTATTTAAAACGTTTTGTGTCCTGCGCTTTCGCGCGAGGACTAATATGTATATGAGAGAGAGAAAACAGAGAGGTTTCTATACATGTTACGGAAAATCATCAAAAGCATCGCTACTGTTGGTTTTAAATCCAATTACCTTGAACTTATAGGGAAATAGTTATATAATGTTAGGTGTGTGTCTTTTTTTGGTAGAAGCTTGTGTTTATAGATAAGTGCTTCATACATTTTTGAAGTCACTAAAGTTTCTAACTGAGGCAAAATGTTGATATGAATATTACGACAGGTGTTCTTGTATGAGGTTATGTTCTTTATAGAACGACTAGATTCGAGTGTTCAAGTGTTCGTTGAAGCGCAGGTGTATCAGTTTTTTGTTAGTTATTACACTTAGCACATTGCAGATCATAGTCAATATGAGTGCGTAGCCATAATCCCTGTGTTGAGTTTGTGTTTCTGTATATATACAGGTGGTTTTGTAAGTAGGTAGCAGTGTAAATTAGTTTGACATATTGTTTCTTACTATGAATTGTCTTGCAAATGTCGGTGGAGATATCGATGAGGAAAGATAGTTTAAGGAAGCAGGTGTTAGAGAGAGCGTGGCGTGTGCGTCTTTGCATATGTATATCATGCCTCTCCCAACGATTTCGTATGACGTGTGATGTCTTGACAACTTAAACATGTCTAATTCGATGTAGTTTATGCGGTTTAAAATAAAGAAAAATAAGTGAAAAGAAGAAAGAACAATAAAGGGGAGACAGCCGACCGGTTTCGCCCTTGCTTTCATAAACCTGTATCGAGGATTTAGAAAGAGGAAATGAAAAACATGTACATTTAAAATAAAATAAAAGTTTCTTTCATAATTGACGTATTTAAATTCTGTACCCCTATTAGAATCATGATATATATTCATGGACTTGATTTATATATATATATATATATATATATATATATATATATATATATATATATATATATATATATATATATGGACTTGATATATATGTATAAATGGAACAATGAAGAAGCTACTTTTGGGCGAACTGGGGCTTCTACATTAATAAAACTGATACCTAGCTTGTGACTGGCTGTGCTCGTGGGAAGGCGGGAAAAATGTGTTATTATTGAAAAACATGTCGGCTTCAGTAAGTATTGTCAATCACATATGATCGAGCCAAGAGTTACAGTTGTTTATAATATTCAACCAAATGAAAACGATATGAGACCCTAGAATTCGAAATGTCAAACACAAAAGCACCCGTCATCGAGGCAGACAAAAACAAAACCATGTCCACACGTTATGTAGGAATATCTCTCTTTCTCTCCTTCTACGTCTCTCTCTCTTTCTCTTTCTTTCATTATCTTTCTCTCTTTTTAAATGAAGAAGACGAGAGTCATAGAATTGTAATTCTATTGTTTTGATCAGCTGAGGCATTGGGAAACATCAAAAACAGACATGTAGTAGTCTGGTCTGTTCACAAGTGACGACGGACGTTGGTCGACAATCACCTAATTTCAATATGCTCCGTCAGTATTAAATGTAAAATAAATTGTATATTTTTAGAAAAATGCATTTGTCCGCTTCTAAAACATCATTTTTTATATGCTTGAAAAAATACAACATATATGATTTTCGAATTCAGCCTTCCCCCGACTCTATAGGTAATGTTTGATAACAAAATAAAGAGCTTTTGAAAATGGGCAAGATATTTGAAGAAAATACACAGGAGCAAAGTGAAATTGTCACCAACACAAAAAATGTTGAAAAATTCAAAACAAGTAACACTTGTTGTACAATAAAATCCAATAACAAAAAAAGATAAAAAAATAAAATAAGTATCATAATCTTCGAAAACAATAATGATTCTTGATATTTCTATAAAAAAGAGGATGAACAATGAAATATGAAACTCAATAAAAATGAAATGCCTATAAAAAATAAACAGGGAAACCATATACGTTTTACAAAAATAATAAAATATTATATTAAAAAATACATGTAAAAATTAATGTTTTAAAAAAATAATAATAAATAGTGAATAATTAAGAGAAGAGAAAATAATTTTTAATGATCATTATTGTGACAGCAACCAGACGATGTAAATGAGAGCAAAGATCACAAAGATGGGGGAGTTAATAAATGAACGAGGTCCTTTAGGGGAGCTGGGGTTTCTAGAGTAATAAACTTTATACCTGACTTTTGGCTGACTGTGTTTCTATGAATGCAGCGCAATTTGAACGAAATATATGCATTCGGTTCTGTTTGGGTTTTACACCGCAAAACGCTTCACACGGGGTTTTGCCTAATCTTTTATTGAACGATCTATTTCTTATATATCCCTCCCCCATTAAAGCGTACGTCCATAAACTCTGAGCTAATTTCGATTCAATAAGTAAATTCATGTCCATTTTCCGAACGAATACATTTTACCGAGCCGTACGGGGCGATGTCAGCTAAATATTTCTTAGTGGCTAGGATAGTGTCGGATTTATTTTTAAGAAATAAACCATAATTAAACCTGAATAATCGTCAACAAAATTTAATGTACACCTGAAGTTATATCTTCCCATCGGACTTACCGGGCCTGCCAAGTCACAAGTGGAAGAATTTTGATGGTCATTTTATCTGGTGTTCTGCTTAGATATTTCGCCATTTTTCCCTGTGCACAAACATCACAATTTGGGAGATCGTCTGAAGGTATTTACATGCCTTCGACTACATTTGATAATTGTTAATATCAGCAGTATTACAGTGCCTGAGAATTTTATGCCAGGTTTCCAAGTTGTAGCAGGCAGTTTTGAGGGAACCATACTTTTAAATAATATAGTCGCCTATTTTTCCTTTAATGTCAAACACAGTTCCATTTGGGTATATCAATTTTTACCTGTTATGGCTAAACTTTGTATTCACGCTTTGTTTGGTGGCTGCCTGCACGGAAAATATGTCTTGCTTAAATGTAGATACGAAAAGAGCATTTTTAAGAATGCAGCTACAAATTTTGCCTTTATAATTTTTTGTGATATTTTAGCATCGCCACTTTCAAGACTATATCATTTATTTGACTACTGTCGGCAAGTTCGACAAAATGACACTGTGGATTAAAGTTTGAATCAAAATTAACAAAATCAGATTTCTTGGTGATAACGTGTGCTGTAGAGCTACAGTCTACAAGAAGATTTTCACCGTTTGTCGCATTGCCAAAGTTACATGTGAATAAAAATGTATGTTATTCATGAAAGTTCTCAACGTTTTTAGTAGAGTCTACTTCTGAGTGTTTATATCGATATTGAAAACTTTTGTGATTGGATCGCTCACATTTAGAGCAAATAATTTTATTCTTTTTAATAGGAAAATTATTTGGGGGAAAACATTGCGGTGATTTGTAATGCGTACTTTGATTGTGTCTGTTTTCGAGAAACACTTTTGAATTTCACAGCGTCGGTTTCGTCTCTTCGTAACTATAAAATGCCACTTTAAATTGATTGAAAGTTATAGCTTTGTCTTTTTGCGTTATAACAGTTGTAAATGGTTGTAAATCGGTTGTAAGCTATTTGAGATTAATAGACTATCGCTTATTATTTAACCAGAGAGTTTTAATGCATTTGCTGTTATTTCTGTCCTTATACCAGAGTCAGTAATCGTCTCGTTTTCGATACGTTTCCGATAAGTTGAAAAACGTAAGTTCGGTATATAGATATATAATTTTGGGTTTCCCATTTGATAAATAATTTTCTCTTAATATGGTCAATGCTTTCCATCCATCATCCGAGGCACCTATTACAATCAGAGACAGACTTCTGTCGTCTAAGTATTGAATTAGTTCATGCAAAAACAAAAAAAAGTTGCGTTCTTTTCAATAAATTCGGGGTCGTAAGGATTCTTTAGTAAAGATTGATTAACGGTAGTTTTCGTATCCTTAAATACCCCATAATTTTCACCTGCCAAAATTCGAATTTAGATTCAGATCCGCCCAAACAAAGTCGATGGCTGGGCGAATAACCTGTTAAGTGTTAAGCCATAATGTTGAACAAATATGGCGGTAGTAAATCAAATCAGCGTGAAAACGAGTGCTGAGTAATTCGCTAGAACAAAGATGGTGAAATTAGATCGGCGGAGAATCAATGTAGTCCGGATCAGGAGTGGTTCAGAAGGAGACTGAGAACGAACTGATGGGAATCCAAAATTCGATATTTTTATAATGAGGTCAAAGGCTTCTCACTGGTTGATTGTTCTTACGTGTAGTTATTAATAAGATCGTCCAGATTCTGGTAGACATACTCTTAGTATTATAGCAAAAACATATTAACATTTTATCTATAAACTTTTACTTTTCTTTCAGTTTTCATTCCCGACTGCTTTCAAAACCTGAGCTTACAAAGAGACATAGATACTTATCTATACTTATCTTATTCTGTTGAAGTGAAACATTTATTTTTAAAGCTGTTTAACGTCTGTCAAAGTGATCAAATCATTATATGATGATCTGCCCATAAGAGCTAAATTGACCTACTTTAAGTCGACTGAAAGAGTTCACCGATAAGAAACGAGTTTCTTATATATATGTATATATATATATATATATATATATATATATATATATATATATATATATATATCATTCAACCACGGTAGTGGTTGTATGTATGCTTAAGTCCGAAATTAAATAAATCGAGACACATTCAACCCCCCCCCCTAATTCCGTTCGCAACCAAATTTCAAACAGGTTATATAGTTGGATAGAACACCTCATTAGCTATATTTTGAAGACAAAAAATTCGAAAATTGGTTCAGTAGAAAAAAAGTTACAACAAAATATGTGGGTTCACAAACAGGAGAGTAAGTACATAAGTGACTAACGCTTTTTTTATTTTGCATAACTTTTTTTGTATATAAATATTTTTTACTGCGATTTTGCCAATATGACATGTTAGCGTAACGGTTAGAGTACCGGGGGTTGGTGGAAAGATTTTAGGTTCAATCCCGTGTATCGTCTGTTTTTTTTAATTAAAAAAACCGAACTTTTTTTAATAACTAATTTTTTTTAACTCTTCTTATGATTTTATAGAAAAAAATGGTGAATTTATCGATTAAAAATATTAGTGAATTCTATGATATACATATTCTTTGAATGAATTCAATTTTTCGTTATCACATTTGATGAAAAATGTAGTCATTTCATAACAACTACTGTGATTCGAAATTAAATACGGGTGTAGAGCCGGGATTGGTGGAAAGATTTTAGGTTCAATCCCGTGTAATGTTTTTTTTTTTTAATTAAAAACCGATGAAAATCGAACTATTAATATGCTAATAATTCGCCGGTTCCAAGTTATTATTATAACTACTACTCTTAGAGCTGCTGCTGCTGCTGCTGTGAGATCGTGTTTTGTCCATATTATCATCAGCATACATAAAAATTAATAATTTTATTATATCATAATTACGATCATTTAATTCATTTTTATGTAAATTATAAAATTATTAATTCCATCTACTAACTAACTAACTAATGAATTAATTTTATTCAAACAATTTTCACTACATAAATATATGCAAATAATAGGGGGAAAATAAGTTCAATCCAGCGACTGACACCCTTTCTAACTCAACAATAAACAACAACATATGCAAATAATAAATAAAATATTTATCAATATTCATATTTTATTTTTAGCTGCAATATTTTAAGTCTAAAAAATTCGTATTTTTTACTTTACTAGAATATCTTGTTCTTTACTTTTCCAGGTTGAATTTCTTGTCCTTTACTTTTCCAGGTTTAATAAAATCTTAAGAATATTACTTTTCATGCGCGCATTTTTCCATATAATATATATATATATATATATATATATATATATATATATATATATATATATATATATAACACTTAAGCACTCTCAAAAGAATCTATTTCACTACACCAAAAATAGATATGGAAAGGGTCAATTTCGAAACATCGCTAAAACATCACCACACCTAGCAAGCATAGCTATATTATTAAATTAATTTAAAAAAAAACAGATGAACTAATACGCCGAATGCGATGGCGAGCAAATTTCGTCCTTAAAAATGTAGACATAAAAAATGAATCCTGTGATTTTAAAACCCTTAAAAATGCGAAAGCAGTAGACCTTTTGATAATCTTTGAAAATGATCTGTTAAACGTAATTAAAAATTTAGAATTCCACAATCAACTTAACAATTTTCAACGGAAACTAAGCAAAATCGTTAGAAACATAAACAACTCTAATAAAATATTTGTAAAAGCAGATAAAACTAGACACTTTTATAAAATAGATAAACAAGAATATAACAAACGAATCACAGAAAACATTACAAACACTACAAAAAAACTGGATACAAAAGAATGCGACTACATAGATATAATAAATACTGAAAGTAAACAAATCGCCGATAAATTAAAAATTAGCCATACAGTTTTCAAATTGAAGCCTAGAGAGGCATACATTCTGCTCAAAGACTACAAAAGTGACTTCAATAATAACCCCAGCCCTCGCTTGATAAACCCAACTGAACCAGAAATAGATAGAATTTACAAATAGTGGATACAAAAATATTGATGGCAAATATAAGCAACAAAACACTAATAACTATAATAAAATTTAAAATAGAAGTAAAAGACATGTAATCTGGTATACGGCGCCATACAATCAAGAAATTTCTAGATTACATCGAAAAGCACTTCCCCATAACCAATCCCTTACACAAAATTTTAAATAAAAATAACCTAAAGTTATCATACAGCTGCTGCGAAAATTTAGAGATGATAATTGAAGCACATAATAACAAAATATTAAATAAAAGCAATGAAAACAACAACAAAATAAACAATAAAAGTGCACATCATGACAAAAATAAAATTAACACAAGGACACATATGTAACTAATAATAATAATAATAATAATAATAATAATAATAATAATAATAATAATAATAATAATAATAATAATAATAATAATAAACCAACTCCGGGCAACGACAACCATAGCATAAATAAAATTAAAATACAAGATAAATGCAACTGCAGATACCGCACACTTTGCCCACTTCAAAATAAATGTCTAACCAAAAGCATAGTTTACCAGGCCACAATATTTGCGAAAAAAAACCCGAATAACAAGAAATATTACGTAGGTATTACTTCCTTGGATGTCAAACACCGATATTATGACCACAAAAGTGCATTCAAAAATAAAAAAGACAATGAAAACAAAGCTAACAAACAAATAATGGGAACTCAAAGAAAGTGAACGTCCGCCGGTAGTCGAGTGGAAAATAGTAAAACAAGCAAACACATGTAGAGGCCAAGACGATCCATGTAGATTATGCCTTCATGAAAAATTTGTTATCCTATACCTTAAAGATGTCCAACATCTATTAAACTGTAGGACAGAAATAGCGAACAACTGTGTTCACAGGATAAACTTTATTCTAGGATAGCGGTACAAAATAATTATAAAATTAACAATAACAATAGAAAATAAATAAATAAAATAAACATAGATATGCATAAAGTATCTTTATTTACAGAAAAAAGCCAGTGAAAAAGTGGCCCTACAAAAAAAATAAAAACAAACGTACGCGTTAATGTTTTAAACGTTCTTTTTTTAGGTTAATAAAATCGTTTTTTTTAGGATAGTGACCAAAACCGATCCCAAGTTATCTTTTTGCCGTTTATTCGCGTTCCAGTTTCGAGCCTGCCTACTTGGCTACTGCTATTTTTTTGCGATCGCACGGGCATTCGCTGCTATTTTTTAAAACAAAAGTTGTAATGGTTTATTTTTGATTATTTATTTTTAGGGGGGGTCTTTCCAGTGCTCAATATCTTTTTTTCTCTTCATATCCCTTCTGCTGAAAAAGCTGGCGGGGAGGGTATCAGGTACTTCTTTTTGGGGACGATTACATTTACATGTTTTTATCCGTCCTTTTATTTCTGAAATTATTATGGGAGTATCCACGTTGCCCATGCTAAAAATGATTAGTATAGCAGGTGTGTTCCAAACGGAACTTCATGTTAACCCAGGCAACGCCGAGTACCCATGCAGGTATATATATATATATATATATATATATATATATATATATATATATATATATATATATATTAAATATATGTCGAACTAACCTTTCACTCTCTGTCCTGTTCGACGTATGACGTTAATGTGATTCTTACTGTTTCCGTGTTGCATTAAATGTTGGCTGATATTTCAATCGCGTAATCCAATTCATATTACATTTGAAACTGCAGCAACTGTAGGTGTAGAACCGTTGCATACATCTGTCTTTCGATTTTCACTTACATTATGCAGGTGAGCAATTGTCGTCAGTTGTTGATGTTTAGCTTCCGTTTGACACTTGAAACGATATGCTCGTGGTGTGGTAACCTCCTAAAAGTTTCTCGACTGCATGTTTACGGACACAGGGTAACTTTTCAATTTATCTATATCAACAACAACATTCATTCCTCCGCCATCAAGTAAACTATGCATCAGCATTTGGGAAATCGTCTCATCGTTCATTTTAAATACGCGACATGCCCAGTGGATTTCTGATTGCAAAAGAACGTTTTTTAATTCCTGCAATGTTACACTTTGCAACCGATATTTGTGACTTTTTTAACAGAGAGTACACCATGCCCAGGGATTTCTGATTGCCTGAGAAAGTTTTTTTAATTCCTGTAATGTTACATTTTGTAAAATAAATCGATATGTGTGACTTTGTAACAGAGAGTAACATATTGTTGCAAACAAATCACGTAGAAGACATTAAGTTTGTTAAAACTTATGTACTACTTTTGGCTCTGATGCCTCATTTTAAGTCCGGACGCATTGCGGTGCTGAAGAACGATCGAGGAGTGAATCAGCTTCTGGAGATTATGCGACAGGGAGAGCAGCATCATTAGGAGGGAGATGGCTGGTAATGGTTATTCGGTCAAGGGTTTTTGCTTGGAATCTTTGGTGGCTGAAAAGCCCTTCACTAGTCCTGAATTAGAAAAGTGCGATTGAGCATCACTGAAAATAACAAGGCAAATATAACTGGGACCGTCACACTCTTGTTTGTTATCTTTTGTGAACTCTAACGGATCAAATGAATCACTATCAGAGACAGATGAAGCAATTATTCCTTCATGACAAGATATAATGACGTTCAACATATAAGGACCACCAAATATCTTCTGGACCCTCCACAAAGGTTTCCTGCTTACAGAATCAAAGCATTTGTAAGGTCTAAAACACCATACACTACGGTTACCGAGTATTACCAAAGGAGACACTCTCCCTGGACTGAACACGATAAACACTTCACACTTATCTATAAATACGTCAATAAACTTCCCTTTTTTATTGAAATCTACATCCTTTATTTCCTTCAGAGAACCCTGTTTCCTGATTATCCTTATATTATCGCCACCACAGGTTATATCATATCACTTGACGACAAAGATGAGATTCAAACTCAGTAAATTCATTCACTAAAAAAAAGCACATGGTCTCCAAGGAAATTTTGAAATTCTTTACTCTCGGAGTTTACATTCAATTGAAGAAAAAACATCATAGAAAGCTAAAGACTGATGACTGCCACCAATTTACGCAAATAAAAATAATTTTTATGTTCTTATTGACGAGTTAAACTCCGTTTTTATTTTTTATAAATTGTAAATTTTTGAATTTTCTTCATGAGAAATATTTTTTTAAAAATTCGTTTTTGAAAGAGATCCGTTTTGGTTAAAGCAACAAAATAAACAGTACTGCAGAATTGTTTTTCTTGCATAAAGAACATTTTTTTAAAAAGAAGTTTACGTGTACAGGGTGACCCATAAAAAACGGGCCCCAGCTCTAATCAGGGCCCTTTTTTACTGTTTTGTCCGAATGAAATGAAACTTTGGTCAGAACTGCCTTGATAGGGTTCAAAATAGACTTCGTAGCCTCGTAGGAGATGTCCTTTTCTCCTCCCTGCAACCTCTATCTCACAGAAGAGATGTTGCGAGTTTGTCTCTGATGTATCGTTATTTTCATGGAAAGTGTTCAACTGAGCTTCAATCTATGGTCCCCCCTCGCCAAACTTTCACAAGAAACACTCGTCTAGCTGTAAACACTATCAATAATTTCCCCCACTCTTTATCTGTACCTAAACCTAAACGTAGATTCCATGAACAAAGCTTCTTTCTTAGAACTGTACGCCTGTGGAATTGTCTTCCGTTTTCCTGCTTTCCGGCTGACTACAATATGGTTGTGTTCAAGTCTAAAGTTAATAAGTTCTTGATGAACCGTTCCATATAAGTTATCAAATTTACCAAATTTTCATTACTAATTATTACTATATTAACCAATTTCTACTGTACACTCTTTAACCCTTATCCTTAAGTGGCCTCTGGGCCTTTATAATGTGGTGATACCTATGTAAAAAAAAAAAAAAACTTGTTTATCATATTCAAAACATAACATCAAAACACTAGGATCTTTGGCCTTTTTTTCTTTTTTTTTTCTGCGTTCTACAGCATATGTTCTAGATGGCCTCTTTTGTTTTTTGGGGGGTCAGCCTGTATTTGAAAAAGACGAAAAGGATCTCTTGAAATTTGTAAAGTGTTGATATTTTGTACGGTGAATGTTTCTGAACATATCTCAGTGTTGACAATTTTTTCATAACGAAATCTGTGAAGGTGAGCATCTCGTTTTTGAACACAATTTTGTGCGTACGTTTACTTCATATTTGTGCATTAAAAAATGGCTTCGGAACAAATAGCAGCGTTGATGAAAACGGTAGCTGAAAGTTTGACTGCTCAGCAAAAAGCTCAAATTGACTTTCAAAAACAGATGTTGGCTCAACAGGAGTGTTTTTATACAGCAAACTGCAGATAATCGACTATTTTGTGAAACTGTTTTGTCACAAAGGATTATCCATCTAGATTTTTTTTTCGGCAGAGGTTATGGCTAACTCGCTAGTTGTGCTCATATGCGACCTAGAACGAGGTGACACTTTCCCGCCTATTACCGTATGTTTGAGATAGTCTGTACAAAAACATGTGAGAAATGGTCTGACAAAGAAAAATTCATACCCATACTCGAAAAATCAGGTACGGAGAAAAATGCAAAATTTACAAATTTAATTTTAGCAAAGAAACCAGAAGATATTTTTTTCGGAAACTCGATGTTTCGTAAAAGAGACAGCCTTTTTCATACAATATATAAGTATTCGAACCTGCAAAAAGGAGAAACTGATGATATTGTCCCATATGTGGGTAAAGTCAACGCCTAATGTGAACTATTTAAATTGAAAGATTTATAAGTTGACATGTTTAAGTGTTACATATTTGTCTAGGGACTGACAGCACGGAAGGACAAGGATTTGAGGTCAAGAATTTAATCAATTATGGAGCAAGATCCAGACATGAACTTGCAAAAAGTGACAGAAAAATGCCAGAAGTTTATAAATGTGAAAAGGCCACCACTAGCATAGAGGAAAAAGGTGCATTCCAGGTTCAAATACTGAAACAAAAAGCATTTCCTAAGAACAAAGGAAAACGTTTTGAATTTTGGAGTTGTTCGGGTTCGCATTTAGGAAAAATGTTCTTTTAAAGACAAACTTTGTGCCAAATGTGGTTTAGTCGGACTTAGCAAAATAAACAAAGACAAACCTTTTAGTCTAAAGTAAATGCTGTGTTATGAAAAGAAGGTGAAGTTACTTTTGGATACAAGTAGCGATATTTCGATTATCGACGAACTGACCTGGAAGAGGATTGAGTGTTAAAAACTGAAAAAAAAACCGCGTAAAATTGGCAAGAGATTAAAATTCAAGGAAGACTATACTTGCAGTGTATCCCTTGGATGAAAAACGTTTTCTTCAAAAGTGTCTGTTGTTCCAGGTATGAATTCTTGCCTTTTCAGAATTTATTGGATCGTTTTGCTCGATTCATTGGAGTTCTCCATAAATTCATTTTGTAACAGTGTTAGTGTATCTGAACAGAAAAATTCTAAACAAAATGATGTTTTTCTTGCTGTCATTGTAAAAATGAAAAAACAAAAACAAATGTAGTTAACTGAAAAGTGAAAGAAAGACTAAACAGATTCGTCATTTTCTATTTGTTCACAGACTCTAATGTATGCAGACAGGGTCGTCATATCGACCACCTTGCAGAAAAGGATTAAAAAGGGATTTCATAGCGGTCATCCAGGCATGTCCAGAATGAAGGCTTTGATGTGTGGATATATGTATTGCACTTATATGGACCGAGACATCGAAAGCATTTGTAAGAGGGTATCAGGGGTGTCAGTTAGCAGCAAAGGCACCACTTGTACAAATACAACCATGGCCGAAAACAGATACACCGTGGAATCGGTTACACATTGACTACACAGGTCGATTGAATGGACATAATTTCTTAGTGCTCGTCGACAGTTTCACAAAATTGCCGGAAGTGTTTAAGAGTAAACATCCGACTTGGACGAGTACTATAGATACACTAAGACTTCTCTTCAGTCATTTTGGAGTACCTAAAAATAGTGTTAGCGACAACGGCATCCAATTTACTAGCAAAGAGTTTGAAGAATTCTGCAAGGCCCTATTCATTGAACATTTAACAACGGCAATATACCATCAAACGGCCTTGCAGATTAGTTGACACGTTCAAAAGAGCTTTGAAGAAAAACCAAGGCATAGATGAAAAGAGTCTTGAAAATATTTTATCCGTGTACAGGATCACTCCTAACCCTAACACGAATGCCGGTTTGTCACCAGCTGAACTAATGTTCGCATGGAAAATCAGATCCGTATTTGACAGGATTTTACCAAGCGCAACCAAGGCAACTGAAATGAGATAAAATCTTTCGACAAGATTCTACAAACCTGATGACAAAATACTCTTCTTGAATTATAGGACTAGGAAAAGCTCTTGGGAAGAGGCGATTATTATGAAAAGAACAGGATGCATGCTATATTCTGTAAGAAGTAGTAAATTCGACTGTCGCAAGCATATAAATCAGCTAAGACATCGACTGATGACTACAAACAGACAGGAGATTATGAACTGCCCTTAGAGGTATTATATGATTCTTTCAATGTTCCTCTACCCATAGCACAGCCTACTCCGAGAGTGGTATCTCCTACTCCAGGTCGGAAAGTACTAGTTTCACCACCAACTACACCCCCTCAAACGGTGTTGAGGAGAAAAAGTACAAGGGTGAAAAAAAAGTGAATCGGCTTAGCCCTGCCACCCTCCAAAAGAAAAAAAAACAAACGGTATTAAGCCAAATTCTCCATTCTCGAAGGAGAAATTGGCTTAGGCAGATATGTTATGGTGAGATATGTACTCATCACCGGAACGTTTTAATTAAGGGATTGTGTCACCGGTCACCGGATTTTACAAAAAGAGGAACTCTCCCTGGACTGAACACGATAAACATTACACACTGTCTCTCTGTAAATACGTTAATAAATTTTCCTTATTTATGTTAATCTGCAGGACATATTTATTTCTTTATTTCCTTCACAAAACCTCTGTTTCTTGGTTATCCCTATGTTATCATCACCAGGGGATATATCAATACTATCCTCTCCAATTCAATATGTTCATTCACAAAATGATATTATTATTAAATATTATTACCAATCCCCAGATCTGTTCATCAAGTTTTTTTCCTTATTTTGCTTTGAGTTATCACCCAAACAAATGGAGTCAGCAAGTCAGAAATTGTCGGGGAGTGTTCACGTAATAACAGCGCTAACTCAGCTCTATTTAAAAACTATTGATGTAAAATTAGACCACAAAAGACGTATAAACACTTATTAGGAGTTCACATTATAAGTGACGCTCATGGGAC
Source organism: Euprymna scolopes (assembly GCF_053919585.1). Taxonomy (NCBI): domain Eukaryota; kingdom Metazoa; phylum Mollusca; class Cephalopoda; order Sepiida; family Sepiolidae; genus Euprymna; species Euprymna scolopes. The sequence goes on from NC_136520.1 coordinate 16,378,382, forward strand.
CCCAACTCCGTTGGTGGGAGTGGGCGATGTAACTCGTAAACCCCTTCCCATGGTGGATATCATGGCAAATTCGTCAAACAACATGAGCGTGCATAGGTTTCCCAGTAATAAGTGACATCACTGAGGCCCAATCTCCGTTCGAGGGAGTGAGCAGTGTAACCCCTCAAAACTTCTCTGGTTATTCTGGTTGGTTATCTTGCCAAATGTGGTAGCTCTGTATGAAACGGTGTAAGCGCACATAGCGTTCCCCTCATAAAGTAGCTCCTTCCTGGGAGCCAACTTTATCATACCCATTTCAGATCCTTAATACACCTTCTAGCATTGCATTTTGGTCAGTTTAGTATAATATTAAACCATATGGAAGGCTATTTTTGTACAACCAGATAGGCACAAAGACGTGTAGCCTTATATATATATATATATATATATATATATATATATATATATATATATATATATACTAGCAAAAGTACCCGACGTTGACTGTGTTCAAAAACAGCCTACAGAAAATGGACTCTGATTTATGAAATAGGTTATGAAAGGGAAGGGTTGTAAAGAGATAGCTTCGAATTTGGGGGTATCAAAACCAAAGCAAAAGATGATGAAAGAAAAAATAAAATAGATAAACCCCATAATTTATTATACCATAGCTGTTCACACTGAAACACTTAACACAATATTCTGTGGATCTATATTAAAAAATCTTGATAAACTTATGACATATGTCCATTCTATGGAGGTCAGGCGCGAACGAACATCCCATAATTTTATTATACCATATTTCTTCAAACTGAAACATAATTATTAAAGTATACTTACGCAGAAAGATATGAAAAGGCTTTATTAAAGTGTGTGCCTATTTCCATTCTATAGAGGCAAGGCGCGAACGCAGACCTCACAATTTTATTATACCATCCCTATTTAAGTTAAAACATGCTTATCAAAGTATTATTATGTACACCTATATCAAAAACACTTGTAAACGTTGTTTGTTTTTTTTTTATTTTAACATTTTTTATTTCCATACTTTGTGGACCAGGTGCGAACGCAGACCCCACAATTTAAATGAGTCATCATTATGCCAGATCAAACATGCCCATTCCTGTGTCTCGATACATCTTCTATCATTATATGTGATCAGTTTTCTATAATGGTCAACCATATAGGAGCCTATTCGTGACCATACACACACACAGACGTTCAGCTTTATATATATATATATATATATATATATATATATATATATATATATATATATATATATAGTATCATTAGTAAGAGCTTACGTCAGTAAAAAATCGTCTCGCCGGAGTTCTTTTGTGAATCTTGCAATTGAATAATAAAATCTGTCCCAAAGATCAATCCAAGAGTGACCATCAAACAGTTAAATTAAATAAAATATGGATACGCATTCATCTTGTAGACACAATTTCACACACTATTCATCATACATAAAATATTTACATACGCATATTATAACATTAGTGCACAAGCTTTGTCGCATTTACCTTTATTCATATTACTGGATAAGAAATTACTTATAAAAAGTAAATTAAAGAAGAACAAGCATACTTATTTAACCTTAATCTACCACAATTTTATATTTATACACGGGCATTAGCCATAAAACAAGGCCGATAGCCATTAATCGCGTGCCCTTATGTAATGAATGAATGCGTGAATGTAGGATTGACATGACATTCTTAAAGATAAACTAAAATGACCGAAAAATGGACTGAAATGACTTAAATAAATAAAAAGTAAATGACTTAGAAAGACTTTAATGAACTTAAGGATGAATTGAATGACCTTAAATAAATAATAACTGGAATCCTTCAAAAAGCAACTTGAATGATCCGGAAAATTACTTGAATGGCTTTGAGACTGACTGATTGTAAAATGGGTGATCATTTTACATTAAATTAATACAGAAAAGTGATCCCCCACTTTATATCACAATAAGTACAGCATGTAGTAAGAACAGATACAGGGCGGTTCATCAAGAACTTGTTTACCTTCGACTTGAAGACAATCAGATTGTAGTCAACTGGAAAGTAGGCAAACGGAAGAGAGTTACACAAGCGTGCAGTTCTTAGAAAGGAGCTTTGTTCATGGAATCTACGTTTAGGTTTAGGCACAGATAAAGAGTGTGGGAAATTATTGATAGGGGTTTGGGCTATACGAGTATTTTTCGTGAATGTTTGGCGAGGGGAGGGCATTGATTGAAGCTCAGAAAAGCACTAGCCATGAAAATAACGATAAAGAAGAGACAGGCTCGCAACGCCTCTTCTGTGAGAAAGAGGTTGCAGGAGGGGAAAAGGGCATCCCCCACAAAGCTACGAAGTTTATTTTGAACTCTGTCAAAGAAGGATAACAACTACTGCACAGATGTTGCAAGAGTACTCCATCATTGGCCGTACTTGGCATTATATAGGTATGGAATTGCATCTGGAGTGAGATATCTACTGGAGCGGTAAAAGGCATCAGAAGTTTTTTTACGACTGTATAGAATGTTTAGACTATGGTGCTAGATGGTTTTATTATTTCGTCACAAACATAACAAAGACAATGATAGATAGATAGATAGATAGATAGATAGATAGATAGATAGATAGATAGATAGATAGAGAGATAGACAGATAGATAGATAGATAGATAGATAGATATGTGGATGGAGTAAAAAAAAAAGAGTTAGCGAAAAGAGAGAGAAGAGAAAGATTGAAGGGGAAAGGGATCAACGATCTTTTTTACGTGTAACTTAGAATTGGCTTCAGAATCAAAGCAACTTATGGCACAACTCCAAGATAAATTCTTAATATGTGAACCTGTTTCGCATTTTCCGATTCTAATATTCAGGGTAATCCACCGTATGAAGTTGACCGATTCTGTTGTAGACACACTGAAGTACCTGTAACAGTCTGCCGAAAATAAACGTCTAAAACAATACACACACAATATATATATATATATATATATATATATGTACATACACATACATATATATACATATATATATGTGTGTGGGGGGGGGGGTGCGTATATGTGTGTGCATATTCATATACAGTGCCTCCAAAAAAGTGAGTCCGCACTTGTCATTTTTCCATAACCGCAAATTTAAGCTAAATTGAATATTACTATTTAAATAAGCTATACCTCATTTGGATCGCCTTTAATTCCTCTATAGTTTTACCTGTTCATATTTGACTTTTAATTGAAGTATCCTAGTGTTCACATGAATTTAAAAAATAAACATCACATCGAGAAGGCAAACAGAAACTCTGCACAATGGACAATTGTTATTTAAATGTAAATTTAGAGCATTAATGCAACACCAATACAATAGGAATACAATAAACTAGTTATTATTTAGTAGCACAGCTCTTCTGGAATTTGACAGCCTGTAAGTTTTGGGGCATTTTTTTCATGAGTCTGCAGAAATACCCCGGTTAAAGGCATCCCAATTCTCTTTTATTTTTGTCCAAAGTTCTTCCAAATTTAAATTTTGTCATTGCGTAACGGTTGCTTGATGTAATTCAATACGATTTGATAGGATTGAGGTCTGGAGATTGTGCAGGCCAATCCCAATACGGAATATTATGTTCTTCTAGGAGCCTTTTGATGTTGCTAACTGTGTAAATGAGAGTATTATCCTGCATGAATATGGCATTATGATCCAAATTACTGCAAGAATAGGGTGGAAAATTCCCAGTCAACATATTAATGTACTTGATCGAATTAATTCGACTATGCAAGCAAACTATAGGCCCTACACTATTGGCAGTAATGAAGTCCCACACCAAAACTGAACTTCCACCACTTAACAGCGTTTAACTGTGAACCTATGGTTTACATTCGTTGTCCTTATTTCGAGGGACTTCCTGCCTACCATCACTGCCTAGCCTATTGAACTTGCTTTCGTCGCTAAAAGTCATTTTTGACCAATATAAAAATTCATTATCTTTATTGCATCTGACGAATCCAGATGCGCTTTCTGTTCATTACAGAAATCATTGGCTTGCTTCTTGAGGCACAGCCTCGCAAATTAAATTCCTTCAGTCTGTTCTTAACAGTAGAAAGAAAGCACTTTTCAACAAACTTACACTGCTGTTGGATTTGGGGAGCTGTTTCAAAGGTTTTTCTGCGGCTGTTATTCTTAATAGCACTGTGTTCCATATAAGAAGTAACACTAGGACGACCAGATTTAGGGTCATCACAAACATAGCTGGTCTTTTGGTGCTTTTGCACAGTCGTACCGTTTTCTCATCACATTTCAATCTGCGGCCGATTTCTCGATTGGAAAAACCAGAAAGTTGGAGATTAATGAGCTCCTGATGATCACAATTACGATTATAGATGCTAAAAAGTTGATATTTTAAGCTAGTTTAAGCTCATTTGTTGCCGTAGAGTTTGTTTTAGCCTTCTCGATTTCAAGCTATTTTTTTTTAATTCACGAGAACACTAGTATACTTCAATTAAAAGTCAAATAGTACCGGGAAAAATTATAAGGAAATAAAAGGCGAATCAACTGACGTTTAGTTAAATATAAAAATAGTTTAACAGTTTTAAAATGTCAATATTTCACATCTGATAAAAAATTAAATTAAAAAAACATCATCAGTACATATCCAGTAAATGATATTGCCGAAACATTTATTTTTAAATAAATCGTAATAGATACCACAGGTTTATATAAAGTATATTTGAATAAAGCACATTCACAAAACGTAACTATGTTTTAAATAGATATTATTAATTACTGAAACAAATGTACAAAGCGAGCGAGCAGGCGAGAGAGAGAGCAGATAAATGGTCGTTGTTTTTCTTTGACATCGCTGTGAAATGTGCGTTTTTTTCTTCTGCATGAAAAGAAATGTAAAAAGCAAGCGAGAGAGAAAATGATAGAGCAAGAGAAAGAGAGATAGTTGGGAAGAATATACACAGAGAAAGATAGGAAGAGAGAGAAGACATACAAGCTGACACCGTTAAATGTAAGAAAATGAACACCAAAAATTTACTCAGTGAGCAAAAGTAGATATATTTGCGACCCCATATTAGAATGGTGCATTCACGTTCGTTTAGCATACGAATACTGTTAATCTGAAATATAGTAATGGTTAGCCAATCAGAGTGAGCGGAATTAGCCTTGGGAGACTTCATTATTTTTTATCGGAAAAAGGAAAAATTATGTTATGTCTATGAGTTTATGATCCAGTTACGAAGGATGCAAGCATAATATAGATATATAATTTGTACATTTCCTCCCGGATTCGACTGGGGCGGTAGGAGGGCTTTATATTTAGAGGGGAAAATAGGAACTACTTTCTCTAAAGATGGTTGCGATTGTGATGATGTTGCCCATAGGACGAAATGTGGTATTTTGGTCCGGACGGGAATTCTCTAATCAAAATGTTATATATGGAGATACACGGTTTGTATATCTGCAATTGAGGGATTAAACACAACCCTATTTTTCATGTTGAACACATATCTACAATTTACAGTTTGCTCGGAAAATTAAATTACATGTTAAAGGTGGTGAGAGGCCTATGTGATAATTTATAGGAAGTGTGTGGCGAATTAGTTGGCAAATAATAAAAGAGCCAGATTCTATAAATACACTTTAAATACATCTCTATGAGTACGTTTTGAACGAGCACATAAGAAGGTCGTACCAAAACTAAGGTTTCCCATTTTTTAACTAAATAACTGAAACGGTAACGATTTACGAAGACACGAGTGATATTATAAAACCAGCCAATTAAAAATTTAGTTTTCTACATAGCGAACACAATTCTCAAAGCACTTTCCAAGTCTCTTTTGATGCTTTGGTCGTAACAGTCCGTAAGGCTATTTTTCACTCATATCTTTGTCGCCACTCTGAAATCGACTAATCCATCTCTTAACTGTGCTGATATCAACTTCATAATCGTTCAAGAGACTCCAGTGAATGTGAATCGGTTTATTTTTTATTCACGACGCTTCTCTACTTCTGACGTACGTCCATGAAAGGGACTGTTTTCTGAAAGTTTGGCACCCAGTTTCTACAACAGAGAGACAGTCTTTTAGTTCATGAATATATAAGTTCAGTTATCGTAATAATGCAAATTACAATCCGTTCTCATTGATTCGGGCGGAATAAAAAATAGGAGTCATTTCTAACAAAAATATCTATATAAAATCAGTATTTAAAACAAGAGACAGAATAAAATGACACTCATTGAATTCATAAACACATTACACCTTTGGAATTCTGCGTTTACGGTTTGTTCGAAAAAAAAACAATATTCATTTTGCGTCATAATCGCACCACATTTTTTGTTAATTATAACCACAAAGTTTCATTTTAAAAAACAAAAACAACAAAGTAAAGTACATTATTTCCACGTCACAAACGCACCAAGTATTTTCAAATACTGTACTTATGTGTTATATTCTCAAATCTTTCGAATGTGTCGATATGAAAACAAAATGTTGATGAACATATAAATAATTTTCAGATTTTCCTTTTCATATATATGTATAGCCGCACTGATGAGCATTGAAACAGCGAAACAGTACTCTATGTGGATTATATCTCTCTCTCTCTCTCTCTCTCTCTCTATATATATATATATATATATATATATATATATATATATATATATATACTATGAAGACTTGGAGATTTCCCTCTTTTTGTCATATATATATATATATATACATATATATACATATACATATATATATATATATGAAATTGTCTGTATATCTATCTGAGGAAAGGTATCTACCAAACTTCTCTCACAGTTTTTGATCTACGGACTTGAAACTTGAGATATAAAGGACTTGGACCGGTAAAACAAAATCAGTTTAGTCTTTAGCCGGAAAATAACTGCTAAGGTATCAAAGTTGAAATATGGCAGGGGTAAATTGACTCTCTTGTATGCATGTGCAAATATACATTTATTCGTTAAATTCGGCCTAATTTTACTATTTCTTATCGATCTAACGTTAACTTAAACCTTAAAAGATAAAGCTGGAGCACTAACTGTTTTGGTTTCGATTCTAGCTCATGTTACCTAAGTCATATTTTTCTTATTTCTGAAATCACTATTATATATTAGGTACTTGCAGGACTCATTAACAGGCGTTGACTGGTGGTTGTATGACCCCCCCCCCGCGTAAAAAATTAAATACGGCTCACGTTAAAACGGCTTTCGGAATTAAAACTCCAACCTCCTCATATTAAGAACAACTTTCTGAATGAACGCCCCATTTTGTGAGTGGGGGTGGGGATGCCACAAAATTTGTCCAAAATATGTAGCACGCTAGCCTAGCTATATAAGAAAAGTAAACATTTATTTTATGTAAAAATGTAAGCAGTCTCGTCTTCTGAACATGTTTCGATGTGTTAATATGTTTGTAAATGGGGTATTTTATTTAAAAATTTGCCTCTTGTATAGTTTATGTTTATAAATCCTGGCGCGTTACTTTTTGTAAGAGGATTTACAATCTGGAATGAACAAGTAGTCAGTTCTCAGCAAAAGAGATTTGGTGGAATCTGAGAAAGGAAGAAATCATTATTTTTGGAATCGGGAAAATATGTGAACCAGATAATAAGAGTGCAACACCATATTTAGCCAAAGTGCAGAATACCTCCCGATGCTGACTTGGAGCGGTAGGAGTAGTTTTCATTTCGAAGGAAAATAGCAACTATTCCATTATAGATGGTTGCGACTCCTATTATGTTGATCCTAGGATGTAATGTAGGATTTATAACATAACGAATTAATGTGTGTGAGATGGCGTTCAAAAGTGTCATAATATAGTGGCTTATAGTCTAGAGATAATAAATTTATATGCGGCATCTGTTTGAGCAAACCTAGTGTTCAGAGGGGAATTTCTGCAATCAAATTATTATATATGAAGAAGAAAACAACAACAATAATAATAATAATAATAATAATAATAATAATAATAATAATAATCAATTATCTACATACTAATAAATACGAAGTCTTCATGAAAATATTATAGTTAAGCGTATTTTACAACCAGGCAACTCCGGTCGACCTGCTAATATATATATATATATATATATATATATATATATATATATATATATATATATGACCATCTCTGTCTGTCTGAGAAATTATTTTATTAATTGTCAGTCTATAAAGTTGAAATTTGATTAAAATGGGAATGTAAATCTATGTAACGAATTAAGTTTGGTGTATAGCTATTAAAAATAGTTTCTAAGGTGTCAAAATGGCAAAAATATTCAAAATTGGCAAGCATAAGTCTATTTAAAGTGCTCTTTTACGCGTGCGCAAACATACATTTATAGGTTTATCAACGTTTTTTTTTAATTTTTTATATATGCATGAATGTTGCTCAGAGGGTAACGAATAAGGCTGTTAAGCTATATGATTTTTGTTTGGATTTTAACTGTTTGCACTCAATCATTTTGTTTTTAAACTTTTGAAATAACTTCTATCTATCTATCTATCCTTCTATATATATATATATATATATATATATATATATATATATATATATTACAAAGAATTCACCACTTATTAAGGCACAGAGGCAACTCGAGGATAAGGTTAAAGAGTGTAGAGTGGTCAAAAGGACAATATCATAGTAATCGTTAGAATTGTAAATTTGGTTGGATTACTTAACGGGAACGGCTCATCACGAACTTGTTTACATTGGACTTGAAGACGGCCATATTGTAGTCAGTTTGAAAGCAAGTAAACGGAAGTGAGTTTCACAGGTGTGCAGTTCTTAGAATCTCCGTTTAAGTTTAGACATAGATAAATAGTGGGAGAAATTATTGATAGTGTATCAACCCAGACGAGTGTTTCTCATGAATGTTTGGCGAGGGGGGACCATAGATTGGAGCTCAGACGAGCACTTGCTATGAAAATAACGATAAAACAGAGACAGGCTCGCAATGTCTTTCTGTGAGAAAGAGGTTGCAGGGAAGTATAATATTATATACGACGTGCCTTTAAAAAGTGTCCACTGTTTTTTAGTTGTTTCTTTTTTTGTTTTTTTGTAAGGACATTTAAAATTCGGTAGGTGATTGGTATATATCTATTGAGATAAACTGATCAATTTTTAAGATTTTAGGTTCAAATGAACAGCTACAGCAAGAATCGGAATACACCCTACTAAAACCTGGTGGTCAATAGCTGGTGAATTTTTAAATGCAATCAGTACGTGAGGAATATTTAGAAGAAAAAGTATGGAATGATCCAGACTACTCTTGGACGAGCTTGCATTTTCGAACATCAGTGTTTGAGTGGCATAAGAGATTTAAAGAAGGCGGAGGGGTCTGTGAGGTATGATGACAGGTGTATTAGGAATAAGGAAATCAGAACAACAAATAAAGAATGTCGTGTATAAGGACTGTCCTATGTCTATAGATCCAATAAGTGTACAGTTTGATATTAGTGTGACAACTATACACACGATTATTCGCGAGAAACTGAAGATGCGGAAGATTTGCGCAAAGTTTGCCCCAACGGTGCTCAAAGAATATCAGAAAGAAAGACGTTGTCATGACAGCTAGCAGATGGCCGAGCTGATCAATTCAGATTCCGCACTTTTTGATGCTCTGGTAACCTGCGATGAAAGCTGGATCTACTGCTATGACGCAGAGATCAAGAAACGGTGTTTCCAGTGAAAGAATTCTGGATCCCGTAAACCCAAGAAAGCTAGACAGAGCAAATACTTGCAGAAAATTATGATTATCCTTTTTTGGTAGCACGGGGATTATTTACACGCATTGGGTTCCCACTGGACAGATAGTTAATAAAGAATACCATGTTGAGGTTGAGGTTGTGGGGAACCACCCTTCAGATGGACTAATCCATCGTTCATATAAACTTTACGCATGACGATCCCAGGCAGGTGATCTAATTCCAGAGCGACTCTCGCATGCTCGGTGAAGCACCAACACTGTCCGTTTGTAACCTTTCCTTTGTAACCTTTCCGTTTTTCATGTAATACATGCTTAAACTGTTCTCCGTTGTTTTGTTCTTCTTTGTGGCTACTTCCGATCCATAAGAAGATTTTAAAGAAGTTCATGAAGAGCTTCCGTCGGAAGAGATCAGCACTTTTCAAATCAGGTCAGTGGCATTTCCACCAGGACAATGCACCAGTCAACAACTCTATACTTGTCACAGATCATTTGACCAAAATGGGCATCAAGACAGATTCTCGACGTGACTATACTCCAGACCTTTCTTTTTGTGACTTTTAGTTATTCCCTAAGCGCAAGGAAAACCTTACAGGCTGTTTTATAAGACAATTGAAGCAATGAAAGAGGCTGTTATTGACATTCTCACATTAGAGGACTTCTATGATGCCTTCCATAAATTGTTAGAACGTTCTAACAAGTGAATTGCAGCCGAAGGAGATTACTTCGAAGGGGGCGAATCCTATGCATGTACTATCAATAAAAGTGTCTATACGAAAAACGTCTGGAAACTTATTGAAGACGCTTGGTATATATATATATATATATATATATATATATATATATATATATATATATATATATATATATAGGAAATTTATTATTGTGAGTCCAGAATGAGTTTACAAATTGTTTCAGCTAGAGGAAAATCCTCAAAGAGAGGAAAAAATCCAACTAGCATCGTCAGAATTCATTCTGATGATGCTAGTTAGATTTTTTCCTCTCTTTGAGGATTTTCCTCTAGCTGAAACAATTTGTAAACTCATTCTGGACTCACAGTAATAAATTTCCTATATACTGCTCTGACTACACATTGAGCACTCTAGTCCGGTTTTTCACCACTGGTAAATATATATATATATATATATATATATATATATATATATATATATATATATATATATATATATATATATATATACTGGGGTACTTAGGTAATGCGTTTGTAGGTAAATTTTTACAGCGGAAACATTTTTGTAAAACTTTTATTTGTTTTAAATAGTGTTTTTCTTCATCGGAGATCTTTTTAATGTCCGGGAGAGAACGCGTCGACGCGCGTGCTAAAGAATCCTTATAGCTTCATGTTCGCAAATTTTTACTGTCAAATTTGTTTCGTTTCGACATCATAAGAACGAAAAAAAACACTGTGAAGAAAACGTATCACGTTGAAATATTGATTTTAAAAAATAAGTGTTTGTTTATTTTGCAGAATTTTGTGTTTCAATGCTACTTATAAACGTATTACGTAGTTCACTTAAAATATAACCCACGCTTATATCACGGAGAACACAGCCTTACTATATATATATATATATATATATATATATATATATATATATATATATATTTAATTAAATATTAATAGTTTAATACACACCATCATTACACTTCACGAATATATAAATAGAATTATATTAATACAAATAAAGTAATAAAATAAATTGATAATAACAAAAATAAATAGCAATGAATAATAATGATAATACATATGATAATGATGATAATGATAATAATAATGATGATAATATTAATAATGATAATAATATAAATAATGATAATAATAATGATAATAATAATAATATAAATGATATTAATAATTATTATAATAATAATAGTGATAATAATAATTATGATAATTATTTTAATAATAATGGTAATAATAATTATGATATAATAATAATAATGATGATCATAATAATTATAATAACAATATGGATAATATTGATAATGATTATAATAATGATAATAATTATTATAATAATAATGGCCACACTAATAATGACAATAATAATAATTCTGATTTCGTTTATCAATGTCTCCCTGAAAAGGGATGGGATGCATTTCCAGCGGATTACCCTCAATCCCGGCTCCAAACCAGGAGCGTCAAAGATCAAGGGTTTTCCTTAGGATGTTGGTGGTACCTACAATAGCAGAAGTCTGAAGGCCGACTAAAACATTGAGGATTCGTAGTTTTTTTTTTCAATTGTCCTTCCAGACGACTTGATACTACTGCTAGTTTACCAACTACGATCGGGATTATTTAAGTTTTAACCCCATGTACACGCCTTATCTCCAAGGCCAATGGAGCATAATTGCGTCACTTCTCATTCTCCTTCTCTCTCACATTCCTGTTCCAGGGCACTGAGAAGTCTACAATCTGCCAGTTTTTTTAGACCTTGTCAATGACGACCAATTCCGGAAGATTGCTTGGTCGTTATGACACTTTTGTCCTACCATGCCTCTACCTTGCCATCCCCACTTGTTCTCACTTCATCAGGCACCTCCTCAAACCACTTTCCAACAGACTTCACTCCAACCCTCTTACACACCTCCCAATATATCCGGAGTCCCATGCGATCGTGTCTTTTGCGGTACTCTCTCTGGGCCAATCCACTACACCCTGCTGCAATGTGTGCAATTGACTCTAAGGTCATACAACAAATCCGATATTCTGCAGCAACTTCCTCTTCTAGAACCACTTTGAACAATCGTGTTCCTAATATCTACTCTTGTGCTGCACAAACAAAAGCTTCAGTACTCTTAGCCAGATATCCAGCTCTTAGCCATTGCCATGATCTTTCATTAGCCACTTCTGCTATATCCTGGAAGAACCTTCCGTGCATTTTCTTCTTAGCCAGTTCCTCGGCCCTTTCTCTATCCATACGTTTCACATAACCAGCCTTGATCTCACATACCTCCACTTCATTAGCTACAACCTTAAGCATCCACTCCTTACTTCTAACCACGTACTCCTTCAACGACATCTCCTCAGTTCTAACAAAATGTTTTACATTTTTCAATCCTCTCACACCGTCTTTCCTTTTTTGATACAGCCTCGCTACGCTACTTCGAATGTAGAATATACCAAATATTGCTAAAACTTTTCTTGTTTTGATATCCATGGTATGCAACTCCTTGTCAGACTATTCTAAAATCCCCGCACTGTATCTCAAAACACTGATTGCCCATGCATTCACTGCTTTCATTAGGTATCCTCCATACAATTTTGACTTCGCTATTAGTTTCACTCTTCTAAGATACTCCTTCCTGACTTTCTCCTTTATGTTTCTGTCCATGATGCCTACACCCTCCAATACTCCCAAATACTTATACCTTGTATCTTCTATTTATTTCATAATTTCTCCATTTGGCAGCACTCTTCTATTCGAATGAACCTTTACCCCCTTTACATCACCAGCACCGCACATTTCCTAATCCCAAACTCCATCCCGATGTCTTCCGAGTATGTTCCTACGAGCTCTATCAGTCTTTCTATTTCCTTTTCATTTCTACCGAATATTTTAAAATCGTCCATAAACACTAGATGGTTAAAGCGTCTGTCACCAGATCCAAATTTATACCCCAGTTTCTCTCTCTTCAAGAGGATACTCAGTGGCATCATTATCATTATAAAAAGAAGTGGAGATAATGAATCTCCTTGGAATATTCTACGTTTTATGCCAACCTGCCCTAGCGCCTCCGTGTTTGCTGTCAGCACCGTTTTTCATTGAGCCATGCTTGTCTTCAAAAGTCCTACGACATTCCTAGCAACCTTCATCAACAATAATGTTTCACGGATCCATGTCGTGAAAAGAAAAAAACTTTAATAAAAGATTTAAAAGAGTGGGCATCGAATAATCGATTGTCTACCGGTTGAAAAGAGGAAGGGCTTACGTCATAAACAGAGAAATCGGACGACGATTTTTTTTGTTTACAAAACAAAGAAACGTGACATTCCTCGTAAGCTCTGGAATTACAGATATTGGCATGAGTGGGTAATTCACGTGTCGCTCCGTTGAAGAC
>NC_136520.1:16397155-16452155 GCF_053919585.1 Euprymna scolopes
TATATATATATATATATATATATATATATATATATATAAGTTTCGTGGTTAAATTTTAAATTCTGAAAAAACAACATATACAGACATATATTCGATTTAAGAATTTATTGCTTGCTCCTTGAAAGTATTACTTCAAGTAATATCTATCAGGATTTTTCATATGAATTCTATCAGTGTCTTATCTCGCTAATATATATATATATATATATATATATATATATATATATATATATATATATATATATATATGCTTCTTCAGTCTTTGACAAACTAGGAACACCCACGTAGGGGTACCTGCGTGTGAAATATTTGTGGGAGGAGCAGTATTAAATACCAGTAGCAACTGAAGTGTATGTACATGACGATTGGAAAAAATGCCGAGATAAGCGGAGAGCACATACAGCGACTAGGATCTCCAAGTGGTCACCCATCTTGCTCTACGTTGCTTAACTTCGGTGATCTGACAAAGACCGGTGTGTCAACGCGATTATGTTGCATATACAGTGCCCTGCAAAAGTTTACAATACACATTTGAAAATGTCAGTTTTTTTCTAGCTTCCAAATGGAAATAAAACTTTTTATAAACATAGAAAATGTATTGAAACTAAGATAGGAACAGTGGGAAAAATAAAAAATAATAATTTAACACAAAGCGAAAAGAAAACTCAATAATTAGCAACGCAAAAGTTTACAGCACATTTACAAAATAATATCTAGTATTTTGTAGCACAAGCATTATTGTTGATTACAGCATGCAGACGTTTTGAGTAATCTCCTACGAACTTCTTGTGTTATTTTATTCCATTCTTCTACACAAATTCTCTTCAATTCTCGCAAGTTTGAAGGTTCTCTGCTATGGACCCGTAATTTCAATGTTCCTCATAAATTCTCTAAAGGGTTTAGATCGGGTGATTGACTAGGCCACTTTAAAGCATTCACTTTATTTGAATTAGACCAATTTTGTGTGAATTTCCCAGTGTGTTTGGATCGTTATCATGTTGAGAGATCTAGTCTTATTTGAATTTGAGCAACTTCACACTTTCTTTAAGTTTTTTTTTCTCCAAGATACTCTTATAAAGTGCTCCATTCATATTTCCTTTTATTATTTCTACTTTTCTTACAACTCCTGCACTAAAAAAAAAAACAGATCATAATGGATACTCCTCCAAATTTTACTGTTGGAATGGTGTTTTTTGACTGGTATTCAGTATTTTTTTTTTTTTTTTGCTCCGAAAATTCAATGTTTTTGGAGTGTCAAACAAGTGAATTTTGGTCTCATCTGACCAAAGCACGTTATGCCAAAACTCGAGAGGCTTGCATGCATACTAATTTGCAAAATTACGCCTAGCACGAACATGCTTTGGCTTAAGAAGGGGAGTTTTCCTTGGTGATCTAGAGAGGATGTCTTTAAAATGAAGGGTTCTACTAACTTTAATTCCACTGTTTTCTAAGTCTGTCGGCAGTTCTCCAAGAGTAATTCTAGACGAATTCATAACCTTCCTTGTTAATAACCTTTCAGCACGTTTGGTAATTTTTCGAGGACTATCTGATCTGGCCAAAGGAACGGTTGATTTGTGAGACTTCCAGTGCCGAATTATGTTCCAACATAATTCAATGAAACCATCAACTGTTTGGATATTGTTCTATATACCAATTCAATTTAATGAAGAATTACAATTCGTTTTCTGAGCTCTTGAAAATCTGTTTATTCTTTCCCATTATGTGGTTGCTTACAATACGGTTATTAGATAAAAAATTACGCAATACTTTTACTAATTGCTTACTTCGATGCCTTTTTGTTGTGAGGTTCGGTTGGGTCTACAGGACCGAAACGGGAAAACACGTAGTTGGTGGTTTACAAGTGTATTAAGGAAAGGTACAAGGATATAGAGAAAGATAAAGAGAAACTAGAAGTTGCAGGTGTGGGGATGGATATTCCCAGGCTAAATCAACTGTCGCTCTGTCACTCTGGTAACGGAAGAGCGACCTAGCCACGTGACTTCCTGTCTTTCATATTTGTTTCTCTTTTTCGCTGAACTCTCGAGTAGTCAACATGTAAGGAGGAGTTGCTCCTGATGGGGCATCGTCCACCCAACAGCGCTTCTGACTATCCGTCAGCCTCTCGCAGTTATCAATCGCAAGTAACGAACTTTTATTCTCAACGAACTCTCATTCTTTCTATCGGTATTCTTAATATTTCTCATGTAAATAAATCTGCATTCTTTCACTAATATATACCGGTATGTTTTCGTCGTCATTATGTGATCTTTTGTTTTTCAATCCTTCTACCATCCAATACATTCGGGATAGTCTATCACACAAGCAGACCATCCTGAATTTCTCCTCTACAAGTGGTGACCCCGACGTGCACTCAAAGGGCAGAAAACAAAAATATGAGAAACAGGAAGCCACGTGGCTAGGTCGCTCTTCGGTTATCAAAGTTAAAGGGCAGCAATTGAGTATTGTGGGGATGGAAATTTCCAGGCTAGCTCTAAATTGTCACCCTTTAACTTTGATAGCCGAAGAGCGATCTAGCAACGTGACTTCCTGTCTCATATTTCTGTTTGCTGCTCTTCTAGTGCATGCTTATGAAGCGCGTGGGTTTATACGTGTGCACTGCTTGGTGTCAAGGGAAAAAGAGGGAGAAGAGAAGGGAAACGGAAGGCTATGTCAGAGGTCACAGGAAATGCATGCGTATCAAAGTTATGTTATGTTTGTGTGTTTGCTACTGCACACAGCTTGTTCTGTGTCTGTGTGTTTGATCTAGACAAAGCAAATTGGTAGGTATAAACAGTTCACTATACAGGTATTAGTAAGAACTCGCTCCCCGAGGTACAATATCCGTATAGATCTCGCTCCACTGTACCAGCAATCTGTTTAAGAGTGCCGCAGATTTAGGTTGGTTGATTGGTTGTTTTTGTTTATTTTATTTTACGCCATGTCAACTACTTTTTCAGGTTATTTAATGCTAAATTCCAGTGATTTTGAAGATCAATTTTTTAGTAGAATATATTGGTTTTGTTTTGTTTTTCAAGTCGGTTTCTATTTAACCCATGGTTGGGACCCTAACAGGTACTACCACTCCGGGTCAGAGTGGACCTGGGAGCAATGGAAATTAAAGGGTGGCTCTACACTCACCAATGCCCGCAAGCTGGGGCCTCTCCAGCAAGACAATGAACCCAAGCACAAGGCTAAAATAACTAGGAAATCGTTTAACGATAATAGGATTAGTGTTTTACAGTAGCCTAGGCAGTCATCTGACCTAAATCTCATCAAAGATTTGTGGAAAACTTGGAAGTTAAGGGTGCATGCAAGAAATCCTAAGAATATCAAGGAATTGAAGAAAGTTTGCAAAGAAGAATGGCTATCACTACCAATCAGTGCTTATAAAAAACTAGTCGGAATTATGGAAAAGCATTTGGAGCCTGTAAGGCAAAACAACGGTTATACAACTAAATATTAGTAAATGTGTTAAATATTTTGCAACTGGGTGATTTGATTTTTCGTTAATAAATATTAATTTCCCTTTTAATTTTTAGATTGATAATATATCTTCAAATATAGAGTGTAAATTTCATTCAAATAAAATTTATATTTTTAGACAAATACGAAAAAAAAAGAATTCACCAAATATTTTTGCTACCCACTGTGTATATATATATATACACACACATATATATATATATATGCATAAGTATATCGTATTATAATAGTAATATATATATACATCATAATCGTATATATATATATATATATATACATTATATAATACGATTATGATGTGGAAATATAGATAGTGCGAAAACGGTATACATTGAAAGTAACGACATTTCAAAAGCAAACTTTAATATATATATATATATATATATATATATATATATATATATATATATAATACTATTATAATAAGATATATATATATATATATATATATATATATATATATATATATATATATATATAGCAGAGGACAAAATATGTATGAATACATATATATCAGAAGACAAAATAATAAGTAGCAATAAATAAGGATACTAAGTTTTATACCTTGAATCCTTATTTAAATTTATACCCTTTATATCATACTAATTCTATAAAATTTCTAAAATAAAAAGTTCTTCAGACGAAATAAAAATTCAAAGAATCTTGACTAATTCGAATCTAATGACTATAGATCAAATCCAATTCAAATCTCATATACATTAATATTCAACTTTCAAACTAGTTTCACAGTTTATAAGCCATATTCTCAGCTATATTTTGAAATATTAATTTTCTATTTTCATTCCTTAAAACAAAATTTATAATAAAATTACTGGTATTCAAAACTCTTCAAAATTTGTAATGAACAAGTAATTACATTAATTGATCTTTAAATGTCAATTTGCGTTCGTATAATTCCCCTAAAATTTAATGAAATAAAATATACATTTTGATGTTTTGCACAAAACTGCTGTCTTATAGAATCCATAATGATCAGTAATATATAATTGTCTTATAGAATCCATAATGATCAGTAACATATAATTGTCTTATAGAATCCATAATGATCAGTAACATATAATTGTCTTATAGAATCCATAATGATCAGTAACATATAATTGTCTTATAGAATCCATAATGATCAGTAGCATATAATTGTCTTATAGAATCCATAATGATCAGTAACATATAATTGTCTTATAGAATCCATAATGATCAGTAGCATATAATTGTCTTATAGAATCCATAATGATCAGTAACATATAATTGTCTTATAGAATCCATAATGATCAGTAACATATAATTGTCTTATAGAATCCATAATGCTCAGTAACATATAATTGTCTTATAGAATCCATAATGATCAGTAACATATAATTGTCTTCATAAAGAAATTATACAATGCAATTTTATATGCGGGTTTACATCATGAAATTTTATAAAAAATTTAATACACCATAGAAAATCACTTTTTCTCTCTTTCTCTCTCTCTCGATATATGTATATATAGATATATATTTGTGTGTGTGTATTTATTTGTGAAAGAGAGTGAGAGAGTGAGAGGAGAAAATATTCAGATCGTTAAGTTTTATATATACAAACGTATATAAGTTATAAATGGACTTTTATGTGGCTGTTTCACGGCAAATGTTGTGACTCAAATTTCATAATGATCGGAAATTCATTAACGTCTACATAGAGACATTATCCAATCATTTGTTTTCAGAAATTTTTATACAAAACAAATATAATCTATCTCTCTCTTTCTCTCTCTCTCTCTCTCTCTCTCTCTCTCTCTCTCTCTAATTTTATATATATGTATGTGTGCCTGTGTTGTGTGTGTGCATGCGCATATATATATATATATATATATATATATATATATATATATATATATATATATATATATATATATATACATAAAGAGAGATAGAAAGAAAGAGAGAGAGAAGAAGACAGAAAAACAGAGAGAGAGACAAAGAGAGAGGGAGGAGAGAAGATATGCAGATAGCTAAGTTTATACATATAAGAATATATATATAAGTTATAAATGGACTTAAATGTGACTTTGGACTGAATTGGTTATAGAATTAAAGGCGATTGTTTTTTGGCAACTTTCCAAAAAGAATTCGTACAAACTAAATTCTAAACATGTGAACCTGTTTCGTATTTTCTCATTCTAATAGTCGAGTTAATCCACCGTATGAAGTTGACCAATTTTGTAGATACTTGGACCGGCCTGTAAAATAACATCAAAACAACGTCGAATTAAATTATATATATATATATATATATATATATATATATATATATATATATATATATAGTATCGTCCACAGGCAGTACTGTTTCGCTGTTTACAGCCTACTAGTGCGGAAACGTTTTCCATGTGTTTTTTTTTTCGGGAAAGCATCTACCTAATGCTTACACCCGCGATGTGCAGCCATGTGCCCGTTTATATATTGACAATATATTAACGGGTACGTACTTCGCCGTTTATGGCTAATCAGCATAGTTTGACTTAGCAAAATTGGAAACCTTTAACCTAGCGTTGTAAAATTTTCAACTAATAAAATATCACAAGAACAAACTGTCTGTGGATAATTACGCACATGATTTGCATGTGTGCATCTCAGCATCTTCACATATAAGAAAATAATTAACGTGAATGGAATTGCGCAGTTTTTATAAACCACAAGTGGAGAATATATATATGTGTGTGTGTATGTGTGTGTGTGTCTGCGTGTGTATAAAACATTTTAAAACAATAAATTACATATATGTGATATTTGTATATATATATATATATATATATATATATATATATACGTGTATATATATGTGTTTATATATAATATATTTTATATCAATATATTTTCTAATTTAAAGATAATATTCATCTAAATACTTGCAATTATGCATAATTCAAACACGGTAGTGTTTGAAAGTATGATTAAGTGTTATTCTTACTTATTTAGAACTGCTTTAAAGCTTCACTGCTCCCTCATTTTGTGATCAACTTTCAAATTTTCATAGGTTATAGGTTATGTTCTAAGCTTTATTTTGAAATATTAATTTTCAATTTTCGTTCATTAAAACAAAAGTTATAATAAATTACAGGTATTCAAAAATCTTCAGAATTTGTAAGGAACGTGAGAGACGGTTTCTTCTGATTGGCTATTGGTTACCATAGCAACTTTTTCAACATTGGCATTTTAGAAATGATTTCTTCTGATTGACTGTTTATTTCCATAGCAAAATTTTAGTCGTGGACACTTTCATAAATTATAGCGGGAATGTCGCTTGCATGCAATCTTTTTAGTTAACAAAAGTGCTGACACTCCTTTGCTTCCGACGTCGCCCGTTGATGCTGTTTCTGCCTTTTTTTGCTTTTTTTCTATTTTTTTTTTACTTAATTACGACTTTTATTTGATTTGTTTTATTTAGTTTTGTAAAAAGTTGGGAATAATGTTATTATTGATTGTTGACAATGCGTATGATATTGAACACAAGAAAGTAAATATTATTTCAAATCAAAGACTGGAAATATAATGGATTCCATAGATAAAACACGAGCATGGAAAGTAATATGGTTAAGATTAAACTTAGAATATAAAAGGACTAGTTATTAAAATTGGTAAAGAAAAGGGCAAGGTATTCTGGTAAAAATATAATTAATTTACAACTTAAAATATTGCAGGATTAAGAATTTATATATAATGTTCAATCAAATTAAAAAAATATGGGTAATGCTGCAATAGTTATAAATTTATTATAATTTTATTAGAATATCTTGTCTTTTTTCTTTTTCAGTTTTAACAACTAGTCCTTTTACTTTTCTAACCATATTACTTTTCATGTTCGCATTTTATGTTATATATATATTAAATGAAATTTTGAAAAACTGTAAGATTACAAATTGCATTATGCTGTAAACCTAAAGTCCAAATAAATATGAGAATCAATATTTAAATTACTTACCCCTAGCAGATAAAGTAAGCTCCTTTTTCCCTATCATTTAAAATGCAATTTTCAATTTCTCTGCTAATAAACAAAATTTATAATTATTTATTTTGCTACAAACATTTCTCTCGATGAGATAAGCCATTCTTCGAAAATCCATTTAAAATTTCTTGTCAAACAATAACGTTTGTTGTAATTCTACATAATTTAATTCAGAAATTCGATATATATATATATATATATATATATATATATATATATATATATATATATATATATATATATATATATAATAGATTTTATGCCACCAGTTTCTAGCTTAGAAATAAGGATGATAAAACAAGGTGGGGATAAAACTAAAATATTTAAACAATTGAATAAAGAATTTGTTCATTATCCTGATGCTTTTGAATCGTTTACAATTAACCAGAATGTATTAATAAAGTAAATCCAAAACTATATTAGTAATGTATCAAATGCATTTATAAATAAAAACAAACATTTTTATTAAGTTTTTTTTTAATTAAAACAATAAATAAATAAATAAAATAAAAAATTAATTTTTTTTTAAATGTATATATGTATAAATATTTTTTAGCTTTATAAATATTTAATTTTAAATAAATAAGAATGTAAATATTACAAAATACTAATCATAGTGGGGGGTGATAAGTAGTCAAATTCATTAATTCTAATCATATAAATACAAGACTGGTAAATTAAAAAAATATATCCATTTTGACTTTGGAAACAGATGAATCTTACAGGTAAGAAATTCATTTTTATAACATAAAAAGGTTTGAAAAACTAATTAAGAATAGGAAACTAGGTCAAATATTTGTAACATGTCTTCTTCCTAAGATTAAGGGAGGTGGTGTTTGATCAACACTGCTGGAAGCCATGATTTAATATACTGTTTTGTTTTTAAATCCCCGAAACAGTGTTTCATGGTAAACAATTGATGATCCCTTAAAAAATAAATTAGTTTTGGTACTATAGTAAATTCGAGTTGATGCATTGATTACAGGTGATTAAGTTATCTACTGACTAAATAGTTTTCTAACGAATGGTAAAAAATATTTTTGCATAATTTTAAAGGTTAAAAACTTCCAACACACACACACACATACACACACACACACACACACATATATATATATATATATAAGCGTTTTAATTTATTCAATTTTATTGTTCATCATCAATTATTCATTTTATATATTGAAAGATATATGTTTGTCCCTCTGTAGGTCTGTCTCCATAATTTCAAACTCTATCTCTACCAAAACTAAAAGTTGAATAGCGGCGCTACATGCCTCAAATGATTGTAATTTTGATAGACCTTTCTTTTATAGATATTTAGCCGGTTAAAACAGAGGTCACAAAGGGGCAAAATTAAAAAAAATCGTCATATGTTTTGCATAATCATTTTAGTTTGTTTTTAAATTATAATGTTTAATCAGCTTATATGCGTGTTACGTTGGAACATTAGTAACGTCACCAACTTTGAATGATATAGTTGGGTTTTCGGTTTTGATTCTAACTGATGGCATTCAAACACTTTTTTTTTTACTTTTGAAATCACGACTCTATAATATGTACGAAATCTGGGCAAATTGAAATATCATATTTAAGCGTATTTTACAATCGGGCAAATATTTTTAACGCCTGTCAGAGTTATCTAATCATTATATGATGATCTGCGCATAAGAGCTAAATTAACCGACTTTATTTCAACTGAAAGTGCTCAACGATAAGAAACGAGTTTCTTAAAGGGGCTGACATAATTATTTTCTATAATAATTCTTAAATACCTGCAGACACTAGTGTTTCATCCTTTCGGGAATCATCAGTGTAGGGTGTCATGATTAACACCAGTCGATAGATTCTAACCTGGCAACAGAGGCCATTTCTAGCTCCAATAGCAAGAACCTAATCCATTCGGCCAGCGTTATCCGCGAGAAATACTGTTGAAATTTAAACATTTACTTTTAAATGTTTTAACGTCTGCCAGAGTACAACCAGAGAAACAATGAACAGGAAGGGAATTGCGAAGGCAAGCCGTTTAGTGTGAGAAGCTTTCAGAATAGAACGTTTTTCGACATCTGCGAATCTCTACAGCGAGGAGGTGGAATTCTGCTGCTTGTCGGTTTTCATATTCAGGAGACATAAGTGCAGAAAGTTTGTCGGAACTAGCTTTTATGGTAATCTCTCTAGACAAGACATAAAGCCACTTGTAGCAACGAGAACGAATGATTATCACAAAGATAGGAAATGCCTATTGACCTTAGTCTTGAAAATGTCAAGGATGTAGGTCGAAAGATAAACAGTGAGGGGAGTTATTGGAAAGAAGCTACTGGAAGAGAAATCTGTATTACAATGAAGTATTAAAATGGCTAATTGATTGAGACTGCTAGAATAACAAGTCAAATAAGTTGGAATAAAGAAATATCGGATAATTCTGAAGAAAGCAATTTTAGAAAATGGACCAATCAAATTAGTTGTTTCTATACGGCATAAAGAACCCTCAAATATAACATCATGATAGTAAATTTGTAGAGATGGAGAGTAACTTAAGGTGTGAGGAAGTCTTTAGAGTAATAGAGAAAATCAAGCAGAAAGAATATTGGATCCAATATTAAAGATTTGATGAGAAAGAAAGACGAAAAATGTTTAAGAGTCAATGCCTCCCTATGAGCAGTACAATCCATCAAAATCTGAGAAAGAAAAGGGACACGAGCTGAATATTAACAGGTTTTAAAGCCACAAAGCATTTCGTATCCCAATCGACAACTGAACTCAGCTTAACTTATAGATTAGATGCACTTTCAACTGATCTGAACAATCCGACATCAGATAGTCCACAGTTGTCTATTACGTTTAAAAGTCAATGAACTTTGTTTAATTAAAGCCGAAACGAACAAATGTTGACGTGAAATATCTAGCTATTAATTAAAACGGGGGGATAGAAGGTGTATTAGTATATAGATATGCGAATGGAATGTGCTGAGTATGTTTTCACTTTCTATCTTCCTTTTTAATAAATAGGATCTCCCGATCACCGAAAACGCAATGCAAAAAATGTTTTTTTTTTTTATATATAATGTCGCTTTCAGACCGTGCGTGAAACTAAAATATACCTTGTTAGTCTTCTGGCTAAGATCCAATGGTAGTATCTGTTCTGTCTAAAGATTTTATAATTATATCGATTTTATAATTATATCGATTTTATGATTATATCGTGGGGTCTCCGTTCATACCGAGCGTCTATACAATAGAATATGTGACACGCGCTTATAGGTTATAACCATATATATTCTGACACTACATTAACCAAATTACTTAGATAAATGCATTTACAGTTTTACCAAGAGAGTTACAATAATATCGTAGGATCACCATTCATGCTCGAGTCCACAAAATGCTCAGTAGCAATAGATTACATATGAAAAATGTCGCCGTGGAATTTTCACAGGTCCCGCTAGAATTTAAATGAATGAATGAGAAAACACATCAAATCTGTTGCTAAATTGCTGGAAAAATGGTTGGATCATTCTACTTCTCTAGGAAGTACTTAATTCTTTACTCGACCTTTTACTTGTATAAAAGTCAAATCAGATAAAGTGCTGCTTTTGTATCTTTCTAGGTACTAGTCAGAACATCGCATCTGTGAAACACAATATAAATGGACAGATTCCCTATCCACTACGATATGGTCGTCTTGAAATCTAATGTCAGCAAATATGTATCGAGCTGTCCTCAAATTACATATTGTTTTTTCTAATCCTCTTATAATATTATTCATCGTCTGACTGAGAAGTTTATCAACCGTTATCCTCAAGTTGCTTCTGGCTTTGATAATGTATTACTCGTATCGATTTTATTCTCCCTTGAGTAAAGATCAGTTTCGTTTATGTTTTTAATTATTTTTTAAATGAAAGCTCATCATACATGTTCTTTCGGAACACGTATGGACGCATCACGGAACTCTCATGAACGTTCCAACGGATCATGGTTGAGGAACGCTTTTCTAAAGTGTAATAAAATCGGGTCAACATTTACCGTCCATCCCTTCTACTTAATGCCAATTTCCAGCAAGATATCCATTGAAATAAATCGAAGTGATACACAGATACCCCTCACCCTGATTGGGCCTAGGTTATTAGCACTGCCTTGCGGGGCCCTTACGGGTGGTGAATTTGATTAATGGTCGATTAATGAAATCGATTAAAGCTAATTAATTCTCAGATTGACAATATCTATTACGGTCAGCTGATCTGTAATTAGCAATCGACTTGACGAATACTTTCATAATTAGCCGATCTGCAATCGAAAATTGCGTCCTCAAAACTCTACAAGAGTCATGTCCGTCGGCTTCAGATGGCACGTTACTGCTAAGTTTTTCATCGAATTGCTTAGGATTTTTATCCAGTCTTAACAGAACGAGAGCATGCTAACCCCGTGAAGTGGATAAAGGGTTCCGTTCCAAATTCCGTTCAAGTTCCCAAGTTCGACAGAAACATTCCCGAGTTCGACACGATACACCTGAAGATAGTTGGAAGTTATATGGACCGAAACGTTGTGAAAATCACGCTCAAGATGAGAACAGTAGTCCGATGAATCCAAAAAATATGAATTATACGATTAAGTTTCCAATATCATTTTCTTTAGTCTATCAAGTTGAAAATAATAACTCTAAAAACGTTTTCTTTTGGCTTACGTTCTTATGTCTCAAATTATATTTTTAGTCTGTAACGCTGAAGTATAAAATAATATTTTTGGTCTGTTTGTAGCACTTTAGATAAAGATGTTTTATTTAGACTTTATTCACACTTAAGTTGAAAATATCTAATTTTTGAAACAGCATCTCATTTTGTCTGCCATTTGGAATGGCATTTACAAAAAAAAATTTCATTTAAGTTTGAAATAACATTTTTAGCCTGTCGCAGCTAAATTTGCAATATTATTTTTGAACCATGTTTTTTACTTTTCCGACTTCAACATAATTTTTATCCATAACTCTAATGAATAATATAGTCGTTTATCAAACTTATATTTTTAACCTATTATATGTTAACCCTAATATAATCCAACAAAACAAATAATGGCAAAAATCTAAAAAATAAAAAAAACAATAATTTATCTTTGCTTTCAACGTCTTAAATTTATTTCTCAAAAGATGTATTATTCAATTATTTATATAAATTATATAATAAGTCGCTTTGTATATGTAGCCGTCTCCCTTCAATTTGTGACACATTCTGCAAACACGTCAGTGGACATATATAACCAGACAGTTCATAAGGAACAATTAATAGATCATACCTTGCAGTATATACAAGTTAAGTTGATTGCATTGTTCTGCATTATGTATTATATGTATTATATGCAAGTATTATATGTATTATATGCAGGTTTTGTTTAGAGTAGCTTTCACATAAAATATCTTCACAAAGCTCCTGCTCATATATATGGTGAAAAAACATTTTGGTCACCCGACAAAAGGAGGGTGGACCTGTAAATTCACCCTTGTCCGTTCGTCTGTTCGTTTGTTCGTCTGTTCGTCTGTCCGCACTTTTGTCAATAACTATGCCTTGCAATTTTTTGATATTTTGCACAAACATTAAACATGATATGAGTAAAAAAAGTAACGGAACGGATTTTTCGGAAAACCTCCGGTTGCTCTCTAGGGGTGCCTTTCGGGTTAAAATGGCTAAAATTTACACTTTTGTATTTATTAAAAAAGTTGATTCATTGTTTATTAGAAAAGTTGATGCATTGGATAAAACTTTCTGAAAAGTTGTAACTAACTGATTTCTATATAATTTTATTTGTCTATACTTCGTGATAAGTCTTGGGTGTGCCCCAGGGACTCTTTTTGGGCTAATAAAAACACTCCATTTTTGTCCAAAATTTTATGTGTATGTATATTTGGCAGCTCTGCATGGTGCTGAACTCAGATTTAAATATTTAGATGCCTTGGGGACTTTTGGGGCTAAATGGGGGGGGCAAATGATGAACTTAGTCATTTCTTTTTTTTTTTTTTGCATAGTGCAGAACTCAAACTACCTTTAAACTGCACCGTTTGTTCATTTTCAGCACGATTTGACATCCCCTTTTGGATTTAAATAGGGGGGTGCAATGCTGAACTTAGTCATTTTTTATGCCTCGTTCACTGTGCACTCACGGGGGGGGCACGCATGCTTCACTTCTTTATAGTTTATTTTCATTAGTTTCAGTTTTACATACAAAACGTTTAAGAGTCGCTTGTGAGCAAGGAATGTCAGAAATAAATGACAGAAGGATGCAGAAAAAAAGGAAAGAAAAATGAATATTGCATATCACTGGAATATTACACACATGTTAATAATGTACTGAGAGAGGAAGAATCCTAAAACATTCAATACATTATTAATTTTAATCTTTAAAACAAATGGTGGAGGAGTACAGAAAAGGTGCTAAACCACAAAGTAGCACCCAAATAGATAAAGCAGTGGGAGATATTCGATCTTTATAAATGTCAACGTGTAAAAGATTGTATTGGCTCGGCAGGCAAGATGTTGTGTCTCGATTGGTGATGCAGTAATAATAATATTAAATGCAAATATGACGATATACTTACAAGAAAACAAGCCAACTTCTGAATACGATCGCGACGATCGAAAGCGCTTCAGATTTCCATAAAGAACTTTCGTTCCATACTTCACAAAGTACAAACGGAGACCCGAAAACTTGCTCGTCTAGTCGAAAAAGTATTTTTTAAAAAGCGTACAAAACTAGAAACTTGATCTGATCGGACTAATAAAAAATTAATTACTGAATCTCTCGCTATATATAGATGTGTATATATATATGTATATATATATGTATATATGTATATGTGTATATATATACATATATGTATGTATGTATTATGTATGTATGTATGTACAAGATACATGAATTCTAATACAAAGCAGAAATGTAATGGACGATTGGAAAATAAGCCAAACCTTAAAGCTATGTGAGAAAGTGGAGGTATTTTATGACTGATATATTTTATCCTGCCCTCCTTATTCAACACTAATTGCTCCCTCGGATTACCATTTATTAAGATATTTGCAGAATAATCTCAATAATTAAATATTTAAGTTTTTGAATAATATGAAACTACCATGATGGCTTATTGGCTTATTTGTCATGAAATGACCGCAATTAAAGGAAACTAGAATTTTCAAATTGATGGAATACAATGTAAAAGATAGAATAGCTTGTGGTAACAAAATGGGTTCAATTTCGTTAATTTAATTTACGCGTATTTTGTAATTGTTTAGTTCTCTTTTTTTCTAAATAAATATTTTCACACACGCCCGAGCACGCACACACACACGCGCGCGCATGTTCTGTTAAGGTGTAAAAAGAAAGTAGCCATATCCGCGAACATTTCCAGGCGTGTGATGAATTAAAATTTGCGTAAAATGAATTTATTGAGAAAGTCGATTAAAATCGTTTAAAAGCATTAAAGTATACAACCTCTTCCCTCGTACTGAGCCTGCTGGATGCTCAGTTTGTTTGTTTGTGGATGAGTAAAGCTTCGATGATGCGGAGGTACAGGTTACAACATGAGACGAAAAGGGTGGCGATGCTGTTTTATTAATATATTTTGTGATTCTTTTTGGACTGTGTCATCGGCTACTATCTCTTGGTAAATAGAGCTGTTAGTCCACAGGAAGGACAAGAAAAACATGGTAGGAAGTAATGTAAGGATAGATTTGTGAGAGAAAAAAAGACCCAGTCAAAAATAGGCTTGGAAGGTAATTTCGAAAAGCCGTCCAATACATGTAAAACAATTTTAGAGCGATTTCAATTTTATCCTGTTGCAAGGTGGGTGTGTACAAATAAAAAAATAAATAAAATAAATAAAAGATAAAAAAATAATTTTTAAAATTATATGGCGTGCGATACTAGTCCTTGCCACGCTGATATATATATATATATATATATATATATATATATATATATATATATATATATATATATATATACATATATATATAAACAATCGCTTTTTCGCAGATCAGTAAAATATCAATATTCCCCTAAATATAAGCCTAAAAAGAATTAATATTGTATCATCAAAAGAGTGCTTTAAGTTTAATTATTTCCCAAAATGTTATTCAAATTCATAAATATCAAAATCCATGCGATATTCACGAAGGAATTTATACTGTCCATTGCTTTATTTCAGATCCCCTACAGCGCCAAGAAAACGGGCGATTGAATTGCGATTGAAACGCAAAGGATTGTTGCTGGACTCGCAGAATGATTGTCTATCAAAGATTTAGTCACAGATCGGGCTTCATTCGTGAACAACCCCAACATAAAATCCAGAAAGGATTAGGGCACAAGCAAAAAACGTTTCAGATCGTAATATTCAGAGATAATTCGTAGATAAGTCAAGCGAAACCCAAACAGCACCAGCGCTTCCATTTGGCAAGAGCTGGAATCGCTCTAAGATTCAGGCAGGCCCAATACAATGTGTTTAATGAGATGGCAAGGCGCATCAAACTTCTTCGAAAGATTTTATTGAGCAAACAATATAGAGACAAATGATTGGCTTGGGCATAATATTTCTAACGTGTCCTATTTACGGATGAGGCTCGTGCTACTCTTGACGGTCCAGATAGATGGGTCAAAGTTTCGAACTCGAACGGAACTTCGACCTTTTCAAGAGTTCATTGCCAACAAGGAAGTAAAGGCATCATATTTTGGACGGGAATCATTGGATGTAAGTTGGTTGTACCATTCCGAGTGCCAGAAGGTGTAAAGCTTTCTAGCAATGCGTACAAGTCCTTTTTGGATAATCATTAGTCTAGATGACCAACAATTGTCGCGTCGGGGGGAAACAAATGAACACATATCTAAGAAAATGGCAGAAATACTAGAAATCTGTAATGGAATGGGGACTAAGAAAATGGATGGTCACATTCAATGCTGCCAAAACTAAGCTTGTTTCCTTCAATAATTACAAGAAACCTTCTCTACCACGAATGGCAATGGCCAAGAACACATTACCTGAACGCACTTTATTTAAACTCCTCGGTCTAACGTTTAGAGTTAACATGATTGGTTGGTTTGTTGTTTTTCTTTTACGGCATACCAACCCTTTTCGGGTTATTTAATGCCGAATCCAAAGATTTTAAAGAAAAAATTTTAATAGAATATATTTGTTGTTTTCACATCGGTTTCTATTCAACCCATAGTTGGGACGCTAACAGGTACTACCACTCTGGGTCAGAGTGGACTTGAGAGCAATGGTAATTAAAGGGTGGCTCCACACTCCCCAAAGCCCACAAGCTGGGGCCTCACCACTGGATATAGTTTAAGGTCATATCCAGGACCAAGAGTGAACATGAACTGGATATATACATTGAGAGCATTGCCAAGGCGGCTGAGAAGAAGGTGGGCTCTCTCTACCGTGCTAGAATATACTTACGACTGAAAGTATCCTGTACCGCTATAAGACCACAATTCACTCATGTATTGAGTATTGTTGTCACCTTTTGCCTGGTGCGTATGTTACTTGTCTCTCATTCCTTGACAGGGTCCAAAAGAGAGTCGTCAACCTGATAGGTCCTGAACTGTCATCTAGGCTTCAGTCTCTGTCCCATCAACGAAATTTTGCATCCCTCTGCCTGTTCTAAAAGTACTTTAATGGTGACTGCTCTGACGAACTACAAGCACTTGTACCCCCTCGACGTGAATACCCCCGACAAACTGGACAAGCAGCTAAATCCCACCCCATCACAGTAGAGATCCTTAGGTGTAAGAAAGCCTTCTACTCCAATAGCTTCTTCCTCACAACTGCTAGATTGCTAGATTTTGGAACTCCCTTCCGGAATGCTGCTTTCTCAACTGTACTGACATGCAGAAGTTTAAGTATAACTTATGTCCCCGATAGTAATCCCCTACTTCAAAGTGGCACTGTGTCTTGTTTGGGGCGAAAATTGAATAAAAAATCGCTTATAGAAATATATGACAAATGTTTATATTCCAAATCTTGTGAAGTTGTCCATCTTACTGTTGATTTCCTATAGCATGCTAAAATGTTCAATTCATATATATATATATATATATATATATATATATATATATATATATATATATATATATGCTAAAATGTTCAATTCATATATATATATATATATGCATGCTAAAATGTTCAATTCATATATATATATATATATATATTGTTGTGGATACTCCCACTAATTAACATAGGCGGGTGAGTGAGATATATAAAGGTATCAATCACCAATACCGGGGGAGTCCGGCAACGACCGTCAAATAGGCAAGACGCTTATGCTGCCTCCAGTAAGACATGCAACACGCCACCTGCCGGAATATCTCCAACTGAAATATATCTGAAGACAGACTTTTCTGCCTAATATATTATTTTTACTTTCGTGTTCTTGTTAATTACTTGTGCAGACACAACATATATATATATATATATATATATATATATATATATATATAGCAATCATGAAGAAAATACTTTTTATGATTCAAAAAGTAAATAATGTAAAATTATAAATAATTATAATATGAGTATAATTTAAAAGTAAAATGCGTTTTAAAATAAAAAAAACGGCAAAAAAGGAAAGAAAATGGGGGTGAGCTATATCAAGGGATTTAAAAACGGGAACTTGAAAATATGTACATTTTTCAAATAAAATTATGCTGTTTATGAGTGAAATAAAAAGGGGGGAAGCGATTAAAATAAAGCAATGTTGTGACATTTTTCGAAGATTTAGAACTAATCTCTATGTGGGTGGAACAACATTGAGATTGGATGGAAGAATCCAACAGCATGTACTTAACAAAATCAGAAATGGGGCTTACCGAGCAACAGACGTACTTGCGAACACATACTAGTCTTCAATAACTGAAAGTTTCATTTAAAATTCGCCATGTGCAAAGAACATCAGCACGAACTCATTTTTAATTCTGAGTCGTGCTCACTCAGCATTCCATTTAAAGATCTCGGATACCGTTCACGTTCGGTTGAGAAGGTTTTTTTCAGAGGGAATGTATCGTAGGTTTGAGCTTGATTTGTCTCTAGGATCTTCGAAAAATATCATAACGTTTCTTTATTTTAATTGCTTCCCCTTTTTTAAACCCATGAAGGAACGCAACGTAATCTTTTTTAAATGCACATATTTTCGAGTTCCTCTTTATAAATCCCTCGATACAGCTTTGAGAAAGTGAGGGTGAAACCGGTCAGCTGATTCCCTCTTTAATCTCTCTTCTTCGCTCCTTGTTTTTATTTTAAAAACGCATTTATTTTTAAAATTATTTCATGATTACACTATTTAAATTCTGTAATCTCCAAAGAACCATGATATATATATATATATGTGTGTGCGCGCGCGAGTGCGGGTATATATATATATATATATATATATATATATATATATATGTATATGTATGTATATTTGTATATATATATGTATATGTGTGCATGTGTGTGCATATATATATATATATATATATATGATTAGTTTTTTTTTTTTAAGAAATCCAACAGTGCTCAATTAAAAGGAAAATACGAAATATAAGAGCGTATTTATATTTTGTGCACAGAAAGTTGTTAGAGTAGACAGGTCATTGGTACCGTCGGTTTCAAGCCCGATAATTAGGACCGTCTATAGACGAATATTGGCTGAAGAGAGCTTGATAAGGATATCTTAAACGGTCCTAATTATCGGGCTTGAAACCCACGGTACGAATTACTTGTCTCATCTAACAACTTTCTGTACACAATATATATATATATATATATATATATATATATATATATATATATATATATATATATATATATATATAATTAATAGAAATCCACTTTTTGGAAGCACGGAGAAAATGAAATTCTAAATATAGCGATTAAAAGATCAGACACGTGCGATATTTTTTATTTTAATCATAACTATTTATTTATTTCAGTTTCTAAATTTTGGCTAATAAAAAATAAAAAAGCCTTCATCTACCCACTAGACTAGACAACACATCCATCATTTACGACTAGAGACTGCGTCGAGTTATCCATGGCAAGTAAGAAAAAAATATATTATTTTCACAAAAATTCCTGATGAGGGCTGTCATAAGCCGAAGATTTTCTTCTCTTGTCTTATTTTTAGAGGCAAAGTTTTGCTTCCATACAGCAGTATGGACAATTTTCTACTGGTATAAAATCTTAAATGGTATTTGAGAGTTATTTTTACTTCATCAATTGTAAATCTGGTTAAATGCTGCTTAAGCGTTAATTATTCTGCACTGAAACGCATAGTTCATACTGCCTTCCTTGTTTATGAAGCTTCATACGCAGGTGAATTTGTTAACAATTGATATCATTTACCTATTAGCTTTAATTGATTAGTTTTCTTTACTTTTTCTGACGTAAGTTGACCTTATTCATCACATAAGACGTAGATCTGCTGTATTTTTGGGAAACATTTCAGATTTTCCCTCGGGCATGTTTATTTGTAAGCGACCTTATGACTTGCCTTCAACGGTTTGCTGTCTTTGTCGAACAAATTCTAAAATTATCAGTGCGTCTAATCTTTTACGTTTTTGTGATATTTAGCCATTTTAAGTGTTTAACTCTTTGCAACGTTTATAAATGTAACGGGAATTTTAAAAATGGTTCTATATTCAGTATCTATATATATATTATAGAGTCTTTCTGTACTAATGAGTACAGCTTATAAAGGCCGAGTGACTCTCGATAAGGGTTAACACGTAAATAATTAATCGCCGTAGCAACATAATAGGAAACAGTTGGTGAAATAGATTTTGTCTTATTATTTAAGAGAATTTGGTTTTTCAAGAAGAGAGATTTGAGAACGATAATGTTGTAGTCGGTTTGGAAACAGAGTCGTAGTATCATGTGCAACTGATGGGATGTTCTAGGAAAGAAACTTTGTTCATAGAAGTTTCGCTTAGTTTTTTTTTTTGGTAAGGAGACAGAAAGAAAACTTCTCTGCTGAGGTTCTAGCAAGACGAGTTCTTGTGAATATTTTACATGGGGATAGGGATTGGATCTTAGTCGAGCATATACCATGAAACAATATACAAGTATAATAAACAAATATAATAATATTTTATTGAAACTACAAACAAAGCCATAATATACTCCCGAGCAAGGCCGTGTCGGGTCAACTAGACATTCTATAAAAGAGCGTCATCGCAAATGTCGACTTTCTAAACAGATTAAAGGAAGGGGAGTATTCATTTCAAATAATGCAACAGCAAAACACGAAAATATAAAGTTGTTGACGTTATCGAATTAAATGACCGGTAATTGAAGCCACGTTTAATGGCGGTTAGATAAATGTCAACTACCCTACTCCCTCCTCACAGATCTTTCAATTTATCTGCGGCAGGGACAAATTTCGAGCTCTGTGGGCAATCCATCGTATTGTCAAACGGTAGCCATTAGCATCACGAATTCTCGGGACGATTATAATAATTATTACATCATTGTTAATCACGTGGTTATTTATGTCCCTTGTCAGTTTCGGGGAGTGACGTCATCCCAGTGATAGTTTTACATTTCTCACTTGCCCCGGGAGTAGGAGTGTGGAGGTGTGGGTATGTTAGGTTAGGAGATAAGACGTAGGATGTAGTTACGGATGCATATCATTTGATAGAGAGACAGCGCGAACAAGAATGAGCCATAGGATGGTCAAAGGGTGGTGGGAATAATCTGATTAATGCTTATCTAATTTATTTATTTGATGATTGAATGCCATTTATATCAATTTCATGTGATGTGTTGAAATGTTATCTACAGAACCCAAGAGTTTAATCACACACACACACACACACACAAACACACACACACCACACACACACACACACATATATATATATTGTTTAAAATATAATTATCCACTGACACGTGTTTCGTCGTCTACGACTCAACAGAGGGGTTGAATCAAGCGACGAAACACGTGTCAGTGAATTATTATATTTTGAACAATACATATGCCGCTCCACATTTGGGGGTACCAAATTGGTAAAAAGGAAAAATTATTCCCAACTCGCATTCAGGTAAAAATGCACTTACGTATAAATAATTGAATTCATTACAAAACGTATCGCGAACGAAAACAAATAAATAACACACACACACACACACACACGCACACACACACACACACATATATATATATATATTTATTTATTTATATATATTTCTGTAGAAATATGTTTTCTTATTATAAATCAATCCTTTAAGAAGCTCATTCTCTCTCTCTCTCTCTCTCTCTCTCTCTCTCTCTCTCTCTATATATATATATATATATATATATATATATATATATATATATATATATATATATATTACCAAACAAGTTGGATCAACAAAAACATTCATATCCTTTTTCTACAAATACTCCTGCTACAGGACTTCTGATAAATGTATTATTTTCACTTTGACTTTCCATGTCTCACTGACTTTAGCAAATAGGGTGCATACCTTTATAACTATTTGCTAATATTTTCACTCCTCTGATGAGATGGTAGACATCGAAACCCTATAGGTTAAGGAGATAAACTTTCTAAAACATTCTTTGTCTTGCTTAGAATAATAAAAATTCTTTGATATGAAACTCAACCAATTCATTTCATTTCAATGAGAGTTTTTTGAAATTCATTGAATTACAATATATATATATATATATATATATATATATATATATATATACCCGTTCACATACACTTTTCACGATAAAGCTAGAACCCATATATATATATATATATATATAGAGAGAGAGAGAGAGAGAGAGAGAGAGATGGAGAGAGAGAGAGAAAAATCCTAACTAATGAAATACTGAGCAATACGAGAATACGGAAATAATTCCTACTTATGTTATATAACCGTATATAAATATACTTATGTTATTTAACCGTATATAAATATATAACTCTCTCTATATATAAATGTAATTCTTGGTTCGTTCAAAGTCGATAGAACCATATTTCTACGTTACCAATTTAATTGAAATTTTCAGAAAATCTATTTTTAAAGTCAAGGAATGTTTGCATGCTATTAAAATAATTTAACATTGCGAATTATAAAAATATTCAATTAAATAAAAATATTTTTCGTAACTGCGAGATTGTCCGCCATTTCATTTCCGGTAGAAATAAGCCTTTCACTTATTGAGATAAGTATTATTTGTATTACTTTTTATGATACTTATGCAGAGAGTGATTCGTGCTGAAATAATGTTATTATTTAAAAACGCATTCTTAACATGGGGAGGGAAGGGCGTTTTGTACCTATTCTGTACTTTAACCTTCCAATTGAAAAAAAACACATCTCGTAAAACTTTAATTAAACGTGGAAATACGATTTAAAAAATAGCGCGGATCACTCTCTGCATTAGCACCATTTTTATTTATTGCGGACTATTAATCGCATCTTTATTAGTTGTTTTTTCACAACTTTTCGGCCAACTATTCCTCCGGCCTTCATGAAAAGAAGTAAGTACGTGAAAAATTATTTTTTTCCTTTTATAAATGTTTTGTAACTTTTTTCCTTTTATCATTCTTAAAGAGTAACACTTTTCTTATTCATGAAAAGAGTTAAGCCTACGTAAATGAATAAATGTTTGTACACGTGACAAATCAATAAATGGTTTAGTTACTTTTTTTATTATTTATGAAAAGAGTTAACGTAAATAATGTTTGTAAAAGTGCGAAAGGCAATGTAAGTGGCGTAGTTGTACAACCATCACCCTCATGCGTAATTTCCATACTTATAGGTTTTTGGAAGTTTTTTCACTGGATTATTATTGATTGGACACTAATTAAACAGATTATTAAAAAAAAAATTTTGAAAGTGGTGCTCACTTTTTAGTTACAACGTTCTGATTAATCAGTCACCCATTTTGTAACCAATAAAAACGCGGTATATCAAAACCATAGATAGTAAAAATGATATGAGCCTCTTCCGCATTTGTAAGTCAGAAATATATTTGTTTCTCAAAGTAAAAAATAAGATTGAACATGACTCTTTTTATTGTTTATATGAAAATAAAGTTTCGAGTTTTTCTAATTTTTTTTTTTATTTATTTAGTTAAAAGTCAGTTTGTGGGTGTTTTTATTTTAAATAATTTGTTTTTATGAAAGGTGAGTTGGTTGGTGTTTCTTTAAAAAATTTATCTGTTTTTATGAAAGGTGAGTTTTTTTTTTGTTTTTTTTTTTCAAAACTTTTGGTTTTTTAAAAAAATGTTTTAAGTATTATAAATTTCACTAACATGCTGGAGAAATGTTTAATAATTTGGTATTTTTTTAGATTAGGTCCACCTCCACAATTTTCCTTTAAATGACGACATTTAAAGGTTTTCGAGTATGCTATATACGGAAATCGCATTGAAATTTTGCGGAAATAAGTAATTATCAAGATATAAAAAGTTGTATTATGCATTGTACTCTTTGGCGGCCATCTTTTTACGCGCGCACGCGCCATAAACAAATGCACGCGCGTAAAAAGATGGCCGCCAAAGATTACAATACATAATACAACTTTTTATTTCTTGATAACTACTTATTTCTTCAAGATTTCAATGCGATTTTCGTATTCAGCATAGTCGAAAACCATTACAAGTCGTCATTTAAAAGAAAATTGAGGAGGTGGACCTAATCTAAAAATTCACCAATAATTTTTCATCCCGTACGCCTCCCGATACATTGCTTTGTCAACATACGACCATTTCATATCTCCCGAAGACACTTCCGTATTTAGAAAAATGTGTGTGTGTGTGTGTGTGTGTGTGTGTGTGTGTGTGTGTGTGTGTGTGTGTGTGTGTGTGTGTAAGGAGAATGCTAGAAGCCGATTAATCTAAGCTAAATTCGAAGTACACGTCTACATATGTGGAAAACTGTTAAGACTGCAGACTATATTGTCCGGTTATCTAACTTAAGTAGGAATTATTTCCGTATTCTCGTATTGCTGTTAGAATTAGTTCATTCGTTCTGTCTCTCGGATTTAGGTTTGAAGCGATTCGCGTTCGAGGGTTCGAATCATGCGACCGATTATCGTTCACATTGAGAATCTCATTATGTTAAACTGCAAAATAAATACAAACAATAGCACTTAGGCAGAGACCGGTTAGAATCTTAAAAAGATATATCGGTTGGAGTAACTAAGCTAATGTGAGAATGTTTGGCATACGGTAGAATGCCCCATGCCCAGGAAAAACAAAGTGATCAGAAAATTAAAACGTACACTTTTGTGGATAATAATTACGAAATTATTATCGTTAAAATAATATATTTAAATATGATGAATAATTATATATACGTATGTGCGTGGGTATATGAAACAATATGGTTTTAAGAACACTTCTCTCTCTCTCTCTCTCTCTCTCTCTCTCTCTCTCTCTCTCTTTATATATATATATATATACTTGCAAAAGTACCCGTCGTTGACTGGGTTTAAAAACAGCCTACAGAAAATGGACTTTGATTTATAAAAGTATGATAGGTTATGAAAAGGAAGGGTTGTAAAGGGATAGCTTCAAATTTGGGGATATCAAAACCAAAGCAAAATATGATGAAAGTAAAAATAAAATAGATAAACCCCATAATTTATTATACCATACCTGTTCACACTGAAACACTTATCACAATATTCTGTGGATCTATATTAAAAAACCTTGTTAAACTTTGTGACATATTTCCATTCTATGGAGATTAGGTGCGAACGAACACCCTCATAATTTTAATATACAATATTTCTGTAAGCTAAAACATAATTATCAATGTATACTTACGCAGATAGATATGAAAAGTCTTTATTAATGTGTGTGCCTATTTCCATTCTATGGCGGCCAGGCGCGAACGCAGACCCCACAATTTTATCATACCATCCCTATTTAAGTTAAAACATACTTATCAAAGTATTATTATGTACATCTATATCAAAAACACTTGTAAACTTTTTTTTTTAATTTTTTAATTTTTTTATTTCCATACTTTGTGGACTAGGCGCGAACGCAGACCCCACAATTTTAATGAACAACCGTTCTGCCAGATCAAACATGCCCATTCCTGTGTCTCGATACATCTTCTATCATTATATGTAATCAGTTTTTTAAAATAGTCAACCATATAGGAGCCTATTCGTGACCACACACACACACACACACACACACACACACACACACACACATTCAGCTTTATATATATATATATATATATATATATATATATATATATATATAAGGAACTTTGTGTTTGTGTGAGTTCGTTCTCTATAGATTCCACAACGGCTGTGTCGATTTTTATAAATTGTCTCCAAATGTGCTTTATGTATCTGGCGGTGTTTTTAGATAGTTTTGTATCGGAATGTCTTCAATAACTATCGATAATGGGCGATTGAAAAATCCGATGAAAGAAGTAACAGGCGATTTGACCAAAGTTAACATCTTTCACACTCTTACATCACAAGTGCATTTGATAAGTTTTCT
Source organism: Euprymna scolopes (assembly GCF_053919585.1). NCBI lineage: Eukaryota > Metazoa > Mollusca > Cephalopoda > Sepiida > Sepiolidae > Euprymna > Euprymna scolopes. Next base: position 16,423,126 of record NC_136520.1, read on the forward strand.
AACATAGAGTTATCATTGAAGTTATCACTAGGGTTATCATAGAGGGGCACCAAATTGACGTTTGGTGTATAACATAAAAGGGGAGGACCATAATTGTATTTGTTGTCATGGAATGATTATTATTAGAATAAAAGGAGATTATGCGTGTCATAAAAGAATTCCGTGTGCGTATGATCGTCTAGTTTCATATGCGGTTGTGCGTGTTCATATCTAATTGTTCATATGCTTTTGTGTGGGTGTGTGTGTTACATGCATTTTCTTCGACATACCTTACTTCATGTGTCGTCGATGTTGATCCATCTGGAATTCATCTTCTCTTGGAGGGAGACTGGTACCTGTTAGACGAAGATTTATCACTCCAAGACGATGAATTGGTTTTATAGTTTTTTTTATTTTCCTTCCAGATGTCGACATAGAATATGGAAGTGAATCTTGCTTGCTTTGAACACGTCAGCGTCCCCCACCCCCAGTTAAGGGGAGGGAACAGCTATTAAACCGTCCGACTTCTTCAAAGTCCAAATCCAGTCTCTCAGATCTAGCCAACCTGACCACGTCACTCATACGTAATCTGGTCAGCTGACCCTCGGTTCTGGTAAACGTGTCTAAACTCCACGTTTACTCACCTCTCTCTCTCTCTCTCTCTCTCAATCCATTCTGTAACAGTTTTATTACCACACAAGAAGAAAGGCCCGACATATAAAATCAGCAGTAGCTTTGAAATGTTTCTGTTTAGAGTACAATACAACCATGATACATGAATTTTGCATTTTAAGCTTTAATTTTAATATAAAAATAATTTCATAAAATCGACAGTAGGTTCTCTACAGTGCAACGTAAACTACAACATATTTTAGACTAAGTCACTGCGGGGAGGCATGTGAAACTTCCTCCCAGTGCGGTAATCAATCGATTTGATTTGAAAATGGATGATTTCGCCGGTTTCGATGACAATAAAAATATGGGAGTGTGAAACATCCGTTGAACAGAATTTATCCCCGGGCAACGTCGGATCTACCTGTTAGGATAAAGGTGTATAAGAAGGCTATAGAAATACAGGAAGCCGACTGTTGTATTAGCGTGACGTTTGAACAAAAATGGGCAATAAGAAGAATAACGATAATAATAATTAAAAAAAAATAATAAATAATGATAACAATCAAAATAAAATAATAAAATAAAATATAATAATTAATAATAATGAAAACCCAAAATACTAGTAATAATGGTAAATAGATGTTAAAAATGGTTACAATGATATAAAAAATAACGATTCTAATAACCACAACCACAACCAACTTAAAATAATAATAATAGTAATAATAATAATAATAATAATAATAATAATAATAATAATAATAATAATAATAACGAATATAACAGTAATAATATTACTAACAATATAATAATTAATTAATTGTAAAAGATATTCAAAAACTAATACTTAACCAATTCATATAAGCAAATGAATCCTACGCTCAATATTTATCAAATATAAATTCTTATAGATTCCATACAGATTTAAGTTCATGTAATAATAAGGTCCATGTAATTTACAATTTCAAATATAAATAATAAATAATAGAAATTGAAATTATTTATATTATATTATTTATTATAAAAAAAAATATTTATTTTATTTATATTATATTATTTATTATAAAAAAAGTTCAAGATTAGGGATAAGAAATTACAAATCAGGTAAAAACATTCCGGATTTGTTGATAAATAGCGGGGTTGCCATGTGTTGCCCGGGTATTTAGGTGGAGTAGTAAGGACTCCCGGATGTGGTAGTAGCAGGAGGGGAGAATCAAAACAATAGTAGGCAGAGAGGTGTTTAAAAAGGTGGTAGGAGAAATGCAGACTCGAACCCGTAACGTGAAGGAGAAAAAAAAAAGGGGCGTGACCTTTTAGTCGATGTCTCCATCAGTCGACCGGAAGTTAAGAACGTTGAAATTAAGGCTAGTCATTCGAAAAGAGAGGATGACCTGCAAAAGCTAGCGACGCAAAAACCAACCCCTCCTTGTATAAAATGGCCAAGTTTAGGATTAAGAAATTAATGTTTGGGGCCAATTTTTTTATATTTGTCGTCTGAAGGATCGAGGTTTAAAACGATATCGGTTTCGTCATGTTCCGTCGCATCTGTTGAAATTTTTCCGAGACATAAACACACACACACACATTTTGCCTTTTATATATATAGATAATCGTAACTTTTGGAGATAAAGTGAGGGAAGGAGCATATTTGAAAGAAACAGCAATTTTAGCCAATAATGAAGAAGTTAAAACTAAATTTTTTAATTAAGGATTAAGAATTTATAAATTGAACTTAAATTATACTAATTATACAAGGTTTCTAACATTTTAACAAGTAACGTATAACACCATACATATTCCAGGTTTAAAATATTTAAATATTCCAACGAGGTTTTGATAGTGCTCAATAAAAGGAGCAAGATATAATTTCATCCAATTTATAGTAAAGAAAATTACAATAAATCGCTACATTAAATTTACTGTTTCCGTCTAAAAATACGTCGAATGACAATAGATCTCTGGTTTTAATCTAAGCCGGTACTTTAATGAAAGTATTGGCTTCAAGTAAGACCGGAGGTTTATTGTCGCCTGATAATGTCTTTTTAGACTTAAACAGTAAATTTATTGTAGTGACTTATGGTAATTTTGTTTACCTAAATTAAATAACATAATTATATACATGTATATATAGTTCGTATGTTTTGAAAGCAGATTAAAGAAAATAAACAAACTTTAATATCTAAGTTTCGACGATATGACGCTATCATCCGTTTGTGTCTTTGTTCTGTTCTTTCCTAGCGACATAGTGTCACTAGAAAAATGAAGTCCATGTGATTATCTTCAATGATATTTTCTAAACGAGTTGCTGGTGCATGAAATGGATTACTGAGTTCTTTTTCTCCTCGATCTAAGCGATGTTTAAATACAAATTGAAATTCGTTAATTTTATATATATATATATATATATATATATATATATATATATAATATATGTATTACATATATATATATATATATATATATATATATATATGTATTACATATATATATATATATATATATATATAGAGAGAGAGAGAGAGAGAGAGAGAGAGAGGGGGAGGGCATAAATGTCTCCTATCTTTCGTACATGCGATCTAGCCAGTTTGGCTTGTGTATCTCGATATTGTTTCCAGTTGCGTTGGAATTCTGGAATAAGGCAGTGCCGACTCAGAAGAGGTATGGTTAGAGATTCTGCAAACCTTGCTTCACAATCCATTATTTCCTTTAACGGACGAACATCTCATAAATATTTCGAATTTTAACAAATATTAAGTTTAATGAAAATGAAGTCTCACCATTGAGAACATGCATAGGAGTCGTTTACGTTTTAAATGCAAAAAGAAATTCATTATATACACGTGTTTTGTTGGATAGCGAAATATTACTAGACAAATCCGTAGAGACTAATATGTATTCTTCAAAAACTGCAAGGTATTTCAATATATGAAATAAAAAAAAGAATTTTCAGAAGATAAAAGGGAACTATGTAAAGTTTGTAATTTTTTTAACGGCAGGTTGAATGTAATGACCATTAAAGTACACCCCTCTCAAATGATCGAAATTGAAAGAACGTATGCCTTACGCCGCCATGTTAAATTTCAGAAAAGTTTAAAATTTAAAATTTCTTTAAAAATAACTTTTGCAAATATTATGTTTCTACATAAGATTTGCAAAAGTTATTTTTTAAGAAATGTTAAATTATAAAACAGACAAAATGCCTTTGTCAACTATACTCAAGTTGTAAATATTCTCTTATTAAAGACGCTTTTAAAGAGAAGTATGACAATTGGGTTAATTTATAGCGTCCACATTAAAAGTTCAAATAAGTGGTATTCCTTCATTATACACCGCTTAAAAATCGAAACCTCACATCAACAATACCACGAGAATGGCACAACTTTTATAAAGAAAATGAATCGAAAAATGTTTGGATTTTTAAACATTCTTTCTTTAATATCCAAAATAGATTTTTAAAAGTCAAAGTAAGAAACTAATGATTTTTTATTTTAAAAAATGTTTGAATCTCCGAATGTGAGTTTTAAAGACATTTTTACTGCTTTTCGTTTTATTTTTTTTCTTTCAATATATAAAATTTCCTAAAAGATGCTTTAAAGGAATTTTTTTACTGACCTTGTGTGTGTGTGTGTGTGTGTGTGTGTGTGTGTGTGTGTGTGTGTGTGTATGTGTGTGGGTGGGTGTGTGTGGGTGTGCGTGTGTGTGTGTTCTCCACTCTTATATAAAAGTCATTTGTGTAGATAAGTTCCTTCTTTATAGGTTCCGAAACAATTGAGCCCATCTTTTGCAAATTACACATAAAGCTAATTTATATGTCTGGCAGTGTTCTTAGATATGTTTTGTACAGAAATCACTTCGATGAGTAAAATCCGATCGTAGTGTTTCCTTTCTTATATATAAAAGAAAATTTTTGAATGAAATGTTTTACGTTACAGTGGCCAAGGAAAATAATAAAATCTCAGCAAATCATGTGTTCTTTTAGAAAAACAGATATATTTCAGCTGGAGATAAATCTCAGTGATATGACATTCGACTACAGATCGAGTAGTCTCCTGTTCAAGCCCAGATATACACCGCCATTTCATTTTATTTTATTAATGAGGTCAATTTACGAGAAAAAATACTATTTAAGATCGTCGCAAATCATTTCTTCGTTTACATGTTTTAAAACTAAACATTAATCAGGCGTGGATTTTCTTAGAGCATTCATCGTCAGACCCAAATATCAGACGGAATTTTATGAACGATATTATCATTATTATATTTCTATCTTTTATTTTTTACGAATTAATCCACCGGGCAAATTATATCTGGTAATATATAATAATCAAGAGAAGGTGGATTCTATAATAATACATAGGCAATCTGCATAAATTAAAATACGACCGGCATGGCCGAGCATCCAGCTTATATATATATATATATATATATATATATATATATATATATATATATATATATATATATATATATATATATTTAAAGACATTTACTATATATATGATTATATATATATATATATATATATAATTTTGTGAGTTAGAAGAAGAGAACAAATTCAATTCTATAAGAGGATACTTATCGGGATAATACAATGCTCAACAAATTGCTATGGAGCTTATATAGTAGAAAATAAGAATGGAAAATGAAGTCACAAAAATGATATATTGGTATACATAGAATAATTCATTTATTTAAAAAGAGTATACATGCATTTAGTTGGCGGATAAAGGGGACTCTTTATACCCAGGTATTTCGAAGCCTAATGCTTCTCATCAGAAGAGTAGATAAGATGCTAAATAACTTAATGGGGATGTGACGTCTAGCGAATGAATCATCAGGAACGAAATTATTAAATAAAAAAGATTATTGATGTTGTTTGCGGGAATATTGAACTCTAAGATAATGGAGATAGATATCATATCCCCATTATGTTACCTAGCTTCTGATAAGAAGCATTAGACTTCGAAATACATTGGTATAAAAGTTCCTTTCATCCTCCAACTAAATGTATGTAACCCTTATTAAATAAATGACTCATTCTATATATACCAATATATACAGTGCCGGCAAAAGAAAAGTCCGCACTTGTAATTTTGTCAAAAACTGCAAATTTAAGGTAAATTCAATATAACTGTTTAAACAAACTATACCTCATTTTATTCGCCGTTTATTCTTCTATAATTTTACCTGTTCATATTTGACTTTTAATTGAAACATTCTAGTGTTCACGTCAATTTAAAAAAAATAATAACTTCAAATTGAGGTAGCAACAATTTCGCTAAAAACCAGCTTAAATTATCGCACCTAAATCAGTTTAAAATATTCACCAACAAAGACCCCAACAAAGTATCTCTAATCGTAATTGTTGTAGTTCCATGTTTTACAATGTTACATTAAGTCCATATGCCACAACTTTCTCTTAGTAATCGTTTTATCCAATCGAGAATCGGTCGAAGATTGAAATGTGATGAGAAAACGGTACGAAAGAATGTGCAAAAGCACCAAAACAACAGCAGTGTTCGTGATGCCCCTAAATCTTGTCGGACTAGAGTTACTTTTAACAGGGAAGACAATGCCATCAAGATCTGCAGCCTAAGAAACAGATTTGAAACGGCTACCCAAATCCAACAATTGTGCAATATTGTGAAAAGTGCTCTCTTTCTACTGTCAAGAAGAGATTAAAAGAATTTAATTTGCGAGGATATGTTGCAAGACGCAAGCCAATGATTTCTGTAAAGAACAGAAAGCGCCGTCTGGACTTCGTCAGATGCAGTGAAGATCATGACTCTTCATATTGATCAAAAGTGCTTTTTACCGACGAAAGCAAGTTCAATAGGCTAGACAGTGATGGTAGGCAGTAAGTCTGTCGGAGGAAATACGAAGAATTTAATCCAAGGTACTCAGTTTCAACTCTGCAACGTGGTCGATGTTCAGTTTTTGTGTGGGGCATTATTAGTACCAATAGTCCCAAGCCTATAGTTCGCTTGCAAGGTCGAATTAATTCGACCAATTACATTAATATGTTGACAGAGCATTTTCTACCCTACATTGGTCGGAATTTGGATGATAATCCCATCTTCATGCAGGATAATGCTCCCATTAACACAGCTGGCAATGTCAAGAGGTTCCTGGAAGAGCATGATAGTCCGTGTTTGGATTGGCCTGCACAATCTCCAGACGTATGGTATTACATCAAGCAGCAGCTACGCAATGATAAAATTTCAAATTTGGAATAACTTTGGACAAAAATTTTTAAAAAATGGGATGCCCTTTCCTCGGAGTATTGTTGCAATCTAAATCAAGGAATCCCTAAACGATTGCAAGCTGTCAAATTGCAGAAGGGCTATGCTACTAAATATTTACTAGTTCATTGTGCTCTTGTTTTGTGTTGCATTAATGTCCTAAATTAACATTTAAATAACAATTTTCCATTGTGCGGACTTTCTTTGTGCCTCCTCAATTTGAAGTTTTTTTGTTTGTTTTGTTTCGATTAAATTAACGTAAACACTAGAATATTTCAATCAAAAGTCAAAGATGAACAGGTAAAATTATAGAAGAATAAAAGGTCAATCAAATGAGGTATAGTTTGTTTAAACAGTCACATTAAATTTAGTTTAAATTTTCAGTTTTTGAAAAAATTACAAGTGCGGACTTTCTTTTTGCAGCATGTGTAGTTTTATGACTTCATTTTCCACTTTTATTGTCCCCTACATCTCTCTCTCTCTCTCTCTCTCTCTCTCTCTCTATATATATATATATATATATATATATATATATATATATATATATATATATATGGTAGCTAACAATGTGAGCTGTGTGAAAATTCCGCTAGTATGATTCCAATACGTGCCTTGTCTTGTAGAAACCACACTTTACGTGGAATGAGATTTATTTCGTATGCGAAACAAGACAGTATAACCTGTTCTTTTACAAAGAAACTGGTCAGGCGATCGAACAAAGGACATTTCAATTTACTGCTTCCAATTTATGTCTTTTCTCTTTAAGGCTCCGCGCTTCTCCCTGAATGTATTTCCCTTTTTATTTTATTTTATTATACTTGTTCGTGTTATTTTATTTTGAAACAATTCTACGAGCTTTCCCATCGCTACTACATTCTGTTGAGTCACCGGGAACACGCTACAGGTTCTTCTCCCCCTAATTGCTCCAGTTTCTTTGTTTTTCAGGTTTTAAATTTTGTTTTTCGATCCGCTGTCGTCGGATCTCCCGTATTCAACTAGGTTCAGAGATTTTGAGATATTCTACAGAAGGAACTTGTTCAAGCAAGCACTTGTCTGTTTTGTGCGTGTTTTTCTGGGGAATTGGACGAATGTTTTCTTTTCTTTTTTTTTCTTTCTTTTTCATTATACCAGAAATAGATATATGTCTCGGAAGATTCTGGGACATGACGAACGGGGATTTGGGGAATTACGGGCAATGAAAACTCCGTGTTTATTTGAGATTTCTTCCGAAACATTAGAAATAACACAATGTGTGTTTAACAATGCTGTTGAGGTTTTATTCGACCTGTGAAATAATGGTCGCTTGCGAGAATAAAACAGGAATGAAGTTTCTAAACAAACGTCCAATAAAATTGCGCGTTTATTCAAGCGTAAAGAAAAGGCGAAAATTATAATATAACTTAAAATTATTCTGTCCGTCCGTCAAAATGTTTATTAACGTTATAATTGCATTGTGTAATTTCTTTTATTTATACATTTCCATGATCTTACTTACTTTTAAAAATGGAGAACATCGTATTAATTGATATCCATAAATTTACTTTTATGTAGATATGACAATAGTACTGAGGGGTTTGCGTTAACACTTGATATCAAAAAAAAGTAAACAGTTTAATTTTTTTATTCACATCAATTATATTATGAGGTTTACTATCGCGTTTATATCTATAAAAAAGAAATTTTTTTTTTTTTTTTTTTTTTTTTACAAAGGCATCACCACATTATCAAGGCCCAGAGGCCACTCAAGGATAAGGGTTAAAGAGTGTACAGTAGAAGTTGGTCAATATAGTAATAATTAGTAATGAAAATTTGGTAAATTTAATAACTTATATGGAACGGCTCATCAAGAACTTATTTACTTTAGACTTGAACAAAACCATATTGTAGTCAGCCGGAAAGCAGGAAAACGGAAGACAATTCCACAGGCGTGCAGTTCTAAGAAAGAAGCTTTGTTCATGGAATCTACGTTTAGGTTTAGGCACAGATAAAGAGTGGGGGAAATTATTGATAGTGTTTACAGCTAGACGAGTGTTTCTTGTGAAAGTTTGGCGAGGGGGGACCATAGATTGAAGCTCAGTTGAACACTTTCCATGAAAATAACGATACATCAGAGACATATGGAAATATGCTTTACTTTATTTTACTTAAAATTTACTTAAAATTATAATACAGTGCGGCCTTCGTTCGCGCTTCACATCCATAAAAGGAAAATACGTTTTACTTTATTATATTCGTATCAACAATAGTGCTTGATTTAAATTCGCGTTTAACATCTATAAAAAAATACAATTTATCTATTTATAAAAATGATGTTGTTGGGTCTACGTTCTCGCTTTGCATTAATATAAACACACTTTTAAGTCTGTTTTATTTATTTACAAGACCTGTGTCCCGACGTTGCCCAGGTAAAAATGAAACGAATCATTTTGTAATTAAATATTAGAGTATCAAGCTAGCTTGTATTAAGTAACAGACCGACATGAATGATACTTAAGACGGACTGGCGGCAATGCTACAAAAATAATGCATGAAAGTTTTATGACTTCAGCAAAAGTGACAAGAATGGTATTTCACGATTAGAACCATGTTATTAGTTATTATTATTTAAAATTTAAAGCACAACTAACTTCCAAATAATATTTATATACGGATCTATATATATATTTAATAATATTTTAAACGCAACAAACTTCCAAATAATATTTATATACGGATCTATATATATTTAATAAAAATTTAAACGCAAAAAACTTCCAAATAATATTTATATACCGATCTATATATATTTAATAATATTTTAAACGCAACAAACTTCCAAATAATATTTATATACGGGTCCGTATATATTTAATAATATTTAAACGCAACAAACTTCCAAATAATATTTATATACGGATCTATATATATTGAATAAAATTTGTAACGCAACAAACTCCCAAATAATATTTTTATACGGATCTATATATATTTAATAATATATTAAACGCAACAAACTTCCAAATAATATTTATATACGTATCTAAAAATATTTAATAATATTTTAAACGCAACAAACTTCCAAATAATATTTATATACGTATCCATATATCTATATATATATAAAAATGTAAATGTTGGTTTGTTCTAAACGAATAGAACCATATTTCTACGTTACCAATTTATTTGAAATTTTCAGACAACCCATCTTTAGAGTCGAGGTATATATTTATGTTCTTAAATTAAATTTACCTCGCGAATTATTAAAATTAAAATATTAAATAAAATAAATATATTTTTTAACCGTTACTGCGAATCTGTTCTGTTGATAAAACTGAACTTCCGGTTCGATTAATTTCGCAGCCACGAATTGACGAAAGATTTCATTTTCTGTTTAGTAAGTAAAAAAAAAACAAAAAAAAATAATTCATTTGTTTATCTTCCATATTTTTTTATTTACAATTTTTTCTTTATTATATGAGGCCAAAAAATAGTTTGTCGCTTGCTTTTTGAGTTTTTTGGAATAAAAAAAAACACGATTTAAAAAAATAGCGCGGATCACGGATCACTCTCTGCATTTGCACCGAAAAATGTTACTAAACATTTATTAATAATTTCTAACTTTTACAAACATTTGATTTTAAATTTCTTTTTAAATGACGACTTTTATCGACTTTTTTTAAATATCCCCCCAATGGTGTTTATTAGCCCCCCCTCCAAAAGTGATGTTTATTCCGGAAGCTGTTCTTAAGATTTGGAGGTTGGGGGGGTGGGGTGATTCCAACGTGGACCTAAGCTAAAAAAAAAAGTTTTTATGCGCACATAAGCAACAATATTTTTATTAACTTTATTTTTTTTACTTTTTTATTTAAAAATTAGTAAATTTTAATTGTAGCGTCTACCCCGGAACTAATTTTGACAGTGACATTGAACATTCACCGTTTCCGGAGAGCTCCAAGAAAAAGACAAAAAAAATTCGAGGAGTCTATTCACGCCGCTTCTTACCCGAACGAATTTTCTAAAGAAAATTAATTTATCGTTTCATCCCAACTTATCGCCAAAAACATTTGACCAGTCGGGAAAGATTTCTTCTTCTTTATTTTCGGACTAAAAATAACACGAGTGTGATACACCATGGCAAATAAATTCACACCTATTATAACAAGCTAAGTCTGATTATTTGTTTTTAATTAAATTTTAGGGTTTGTATTACTGTACACATAGATTAGAAAAAGTTGTCAAAAAACAAATATATAACAAATAAATGTTATCAAAGGCAAGATAAGTTACTTTTCTACCTAACTGGATATATTTTTTGTGTTTTTATTCAATGTAATATATTTATTCAGCTCGAAAAACATACAGTGTTTACCGATTTATTCGAAAATTCAAGATGGCGTCTCACACCCTCTTTAACACCGTAAGTATGGAAAAAGGTGTTATAAATAAAAAACTATACAAAATACTATTAAAAACCCGCCGAATATATGCCAGCATATGCCACGGTAACATATATTGAGCGAGTTTTTAACAGTATTTTATCCGTTTTTTTTTATTTATAACATCTTTTCCCACACTTACCGTGTTAAAGAGAGAATAAGGCGCCATCTTGAATTTTCGAATACATCGGTAAACACTGTATGTTTTTCGAGCTGAATAAATATGTTACATTGAATAAAAACACAAAAAAATATATCCAGTTAGGTAGAAAAGTAACTTATCTTGCCTTGATAACATTTATTTGTTATATATTTGTTTTTTGACAACTTTTTCGAATCTATGTGTACAGTAATACAAACCCATTTTTTTTTTCATTATAACAATAATGAACCAATTTAAATCTTCCGGCATGCGTTTCAGGGTTACGAAATTATCAATAAATCGTTTAGTTACTAAGCCAACGTCAGTAAATAAAAAAATGTTACGTGCGCATGCATTAGCCTTGACTAGGGGGGGCTAAGGGAGCGACCATTAAATAATTATGCTGGTCGCCATGGAACTCAACGCCCAAGGAGTACCTAAAGTGGCACTTATGCACTTATGTTATCGTGCTATTTTTTAAAATAGTATTTTCATGTTAAATTCAAATTTTACAATATGTTTTTCTGGGTTTGTATTACTGTACACATAGTTTCGAAAAAGTTGTCAAAAAACAAATATATAACAAATAAATGTTATCAAAGGCAAGATAAGTTACTTTTCTGCCAAACTGGATACATTTTTAAACACGGTAAACACTGTATGGTTTTCGAGCTGAATAAATATGTTACATTGAATAAAAACACAAAACATATATCCAGTTTGACAGAAAAGTAACTTATCTTGCCTTTGATAACATTTATTTGTTATATATTTGTTTTTTGACAACTTTTTCGAATCTATGTGTACAGTAATACAAACCCGTTTTTCTTTTATTAATTTGTTAAATGAAAGTACAGATAACCCGGTCAGTTTCTAATGTGATGGAAATCTAGGCCCCCCCCCAAAAAAAAAGGGGTACTCTGGATAATAACAAAACATTAAAATTGCCTCAGTCTCGAAAGATTTCTTCTCTACTGAACGAGGAAACAAACGGTGAAGTGTAGTTCACCTTCTGTTTCTCTCCCCCTCTCTCTTCCTCTATTAATATCTCTATCCATCTCTTCAATCAACACCAGCAGATGAAATAAATGCTTGCCTCAAATACTCTACTTTTTTGTTCCATGTGAAGACATTAAATTTAACTCAAAATATGTATGTCCAGTTGCCGACTGTTCGATCCGCACAAAAACTTTTGCACCACTTGTGGGAAATTGGGTACGAAAAAGTGCCAGCTGATCAGAGTTAAGGGCAAAATTCTTTGGCTTCTAACTTCTGTAATTTCTGTAATTTTATTTCATCAAAAGAATAGTTAGTTTAAACGTTTTTGCAGATATTCAAATTATAAGAATTCCATTTGACTGAGTGAATGAGCTATTCTTGCAGGTCAATAAAAAGATGCCCATGAACTTAATATGATAGGAATGCATGGAATGAAGATATATTCATCTGTGAAAGGTCCTGTTAAGATTGTTGTTTCTATGATATTGTTTGTTAATTTTTTTTACTGCAAGCTATGTGCCATTGCAAAACTTGGATTGGTTTATATTTCACAACATGATAATTAGTACACCAAATTTCAGTTGCAATACATGCGGTGGCATCCCTGGCAAATATAGCTGTTTGATAATTAACCACTTTATCTGCTTTCACAACAGTGTCGATGGATTTATATTTGACTACCTCACTTGGAATTTTACATTGAATAATAGCGTTAAGTTCATGGGCATCTTTGTATTGACCTGCAAGAATAGCTCATTCACTCAGTCAAATGGAATTCTTATAATTTGAATATCTGCAAAAACGTTTAAACTAACTATTCTTTTGATGAAATAAAATTACAGAAATTACAGAAGTTAGAAGTCAAAGAATTTTGCCCTTAACTCTGATCAGCTGGCACTTTTTCGTACCCAATTTCCCACAAGTGATGCAAAAGTTTTTGTGCGGATCGAACAGTCGGCAACTGGACATGCATATTTTGAGTTAAGTTTAATAGTTCACATGGAACAAAAAAGTAGAGTATTTGAGGCAAGCATTTATTTCGTCTGCTGGTGTTGTTTGAAGAATAACAGGTAACATTTGTCTGAAATCTCCTGCAAGCAATATTACTGCATTCCCAAATGGTCTGACATTGCCACGCAAATCTTGCAAGGATCGACCAAGAGCCTCAAGTGATTTTTTGCGTACCATTGTGCATTCATCCTAAACAATAAGTTTGCATTTCTGCAATATTTTCCCCATATTGGATGTTTTGGAGATGTCGAACATGAGATTTTTGAAAAATTGAATGTTTTAAAGAAAAAAAGTCGATAAAATCGTCATTTAAAAAGAAATTTAAAATCAAATGTTTGTAAAAGTGAGAAATTATTAATAAATGTTTAGTAACATTTTTCAGTGCTAATGCAGAGAGTGATCCGCGCTATTTTTTAAATCGTGTTTTTTTTTTTATTCCAACAAATATTATATCGAAAAACAAAAAAAAACTCAAAAAGCAAGCGACAAACTGTTCTTTTTTTTTTTGGCCTTATATAACAAAGAAAAAATGTGTAAATTAAAAAATTTGGAAGATAAACAAATGAATTATGTTTTTTTGTTTTTTGTTTTACTTACTAAACAGAAAATGAAATCTTTCGTCAATTCGTGGCTGTGAAATGAATCAAACCGGAAGTTCAGTTTTATCAACAGAACAGATTCACACCACGGTTAAAAAAATATATTTATTTTATTTAATATTTTAATAATTCGCGAGGTAAATTTATTTTAACAACATAAAAACATGGCTCGACTCTAAAGATAGGTTGTCTGAAAATTTAAAATAAATTGGTAACGTAGAAACATGGTTTCATTCGTTTGGAACGAACCAAATTTACATTTATATATATATATATATATATATATATATATATATATATATATATATATATATATATATATATATATTGAGCTTTTACATCTGGTTGAGATTACTTCACTTGTAAATATTAACTCTTTAATATTTATAATATATTTTAAGTTTACCATTTTGATTACCTTGGCAAACTTATTGTAATTTTTTTATTATATATATATATATATATATATATATATATATTGTTTGTTCGCTCTACCTCCCGTTCAAATCTTCATTTGTTAATATCCTCTGCTAGTATATATATATATATATATATATATATATATATATATATATATATATATATATATATATATATATATATATATATATACTAGCACGGTGACACAACGTTTCCGGGATTTGTAAAGAAGGTTGGCTATATTTGGGCCAAATCGAGATGTACCTTAAGGAAGCTCACATTTTTCTCGCAGCGACTTACTCACCTATGCATTGTAATCTACATTGCACTGTAAAGAAGGTTGGCTTCATAAAATCAGTTTATGCATAATGTTTTGAATTAAAGTTTAAATAGCAAAAATCAATTATCATGATTCAAGTCTGCTCTAAACAGAACCTCTATTCTGACGCGTCTCTGTTTTATCAAAGGAGCTACTGTCGATTTTATATGCCTACGTTACTGGTTGTGCAAGTTTAAAATGTAATTACTAAGTATCATGGTGCAATTGTGTTTAAACAGAAACATTCCATTTGCTTGTTCCTTCGTCCATGGGCTTAGTTTGATTATCGATTATCAATACTTATCGAAGACATTCCGTTACAAAATCTATGTAAGAACACTGCGAGACACATAATGTACATTCGTGTTAAGTTTCATAAAAATCAGCCCAGCCGTTTTTGAGTGCATAACGAAGGAACTCAAAGAGACATACAATGCTTAATATATATATATATGTATATATATATATGGGGTGCATGTGTCTGTGTCTGTGTCTGTGTTTTTGTGTGTATTTGAACTTATTTAACATATATATATATATATATAAGTGAAATTGTCTGTCTGTGTTTGTGTGTGTGTCTGTGTGTGTCTGCGTGTGTACATTTCCCTACCAAACTACTCTGCCAATGTTCAGTCTTGAGATTTAACATAAGGGGTATTTAGATTTTGGAAAATCTTTTTAATCAGTTTTCGATCAGAAATTTGGCTGCCAACGGATCGAAGTTGAACGATCTGACCTTTGAAAACTCTATCAAACTCCTCCGCCAATTTTGGCTATAAACACATGAAATTTGGGATTGAGGTTACTTGACATGGATCGAACTTTTTATTTGTTATTCGAGTCCAAAACAAAAAATGTTAAGGGGGCCAAAATTGGGATGAAAATTAAAAAAGGATCGATCTCTGCGGTCTCTACCAAATTACTCAGCCAATTTTGATCTAAGCATTTGAAATGTTACAAAACATGTATGCAGACATATAGCAAGCTATCATCGGTTTTGTGCCGAAAATTTGGCTGTCAAAGAATCAAAGTTCAAAAGAGTTTTCCTTTTATATATATATATATATATATATATATATATATATATATATATATATATATATATGCACATAAAGATTTGAACAGTACATAGGGTTCGAGCAAAGCACGACGGAACTGCCAGTATATATATATATATATATATATATATGTATACGGAATTGCCAATGTATATATATATATATATATATATATATATATATATATATATATACGTATATATATATATATAGTCTAAAGAAGCTTGGAATAAAAAAAAAAGCAAAAATAAAAGTAAAGTATGCTGTTTAGATTTCCGGAAGAAAAAAAAAATTAATTTTAACCTATCGCAGACTAAGCACCTTCATAATCCTATTTCTAAAAAGTTTATAATGACAAAAGGAAATTAATTTTTATATGGATGAAAAAAATGTCTTAACTAAAATTGTTAAATAGAAATAGACTTAGCACTTGCATAAGCCGATTTCTAAAAAGTCTTCAATTTTAAAACGGAATTTAACTACATAAGGATGAAAAGAGAAAACCTTAACTAAAATTTTGTAAATAGAAAAGGGGGATCATAAGCCGTTTAACATGTAGCTGTTTCGGAGATTTACAAACAGGACAACCGTTAAATACATGGCTCTCCAGTTGATAATACCACTTCCCAAATAAACAAAATGTAAAATAATACGGTTACTATTTTTCCTAATATATGAAAAAATATATAGATAAATAAAATCTAAAAATCTAAAAAGATCGTTTATAAGTAAGTTTCAGATTACAACATCCGTTTTGCGACATGTTAAATAGCATATAAATGCTATGAGAATAAATATGTATAAAAGTTTAAGTACCTACACATGTAGAGACCTAGACGATCCATGTAGATTATGCCTTCATGATAAAATTGCTACCCTATACTTTAAAGAACCCCAACATCTATTAAACTGTAGGAGAGAAATAGCGAACAACTGTGTTCACAGGATAAAATTTACTCCAGGATAGAGATACAAAATAATTATAAAACTTGCAAAAACAATAGAAAATAAACAAATAAATAAATAAGCATGCATATACATAAACTATAACACACGCACATGTATATATATATATATATATATATATATATATATATATATATATATATATAAACTAACATATATAAAAAAAACTTAACCAAGATTCAAAACAAGTCAAGACACTAGATATCTACGCTAAATAGCACACACAAAGGAACGGGTCAACCGAAGGTCAAATGGGACTTTGTCCTGTAAGTGCCTGCTCATTGGTTGATTAGAAAGGGCGCGGTGGATACTAGAAAGCTGATTGGCTAACTAAAAACTCAATAGAAGTACGTATATAAAAACGGGAGACAACCACAAAATTCTCGCATAAGCCTGAAGAATCCTAGAGTGGATGAAACGCGGAATAACCAGCGTAGCTTAATCGCCATATATATATATATATATATATATATATATATATATATATATATATATATATATATATATATATATATATATATACAGTGTGTCCAAATAGTCACTGGAGGATTTTAGACTTAAATAGATTCTTTATTTTTGATGATATCGTTCAGTAATTTTTACAAAATCTGACTAAAACCTTGGGATTTTTTCTACTGGAACTACAAAACTCAAACAATCATTATTTATGAAAAATAATGATTTAAATATTGCCCATTTTCAGCTTCACATATTTGTGCCCTTTCCAAAACATTATTCCTATAAGATTGCAGAATCTCTAGTTTGCGATTTAATTCCTTTATTTCGTTCCTGATGTTTTCCTTCAATTCTTGTAGAGATTTTAGTTTGTTTACATCAGTCTTTCTTTATTATATCCCCACAAGAAAAAGTCTAGGCTAGTCATGTCTGCGGAACGTGATAGCCATTTTACATTGCCATAGCAAAAGATAATTTTGTCTGCAAATTTTACAACTTGAATACGTTGTTCAATGTTCTACTTATTTATAATTAACTTCCGAAATAGTATCTGTAAATAAAATGGATAAAATAATCTAGAAAAAAATAACAATTAATGGTAAAATGACAAAGATTTTCAACCGATCAGTTACTTTTGGGGCAGCCTGTATAAACACTCACACTTTTACCCCAATTTTTACCCCCTTACATTTATTGTTTTGGAGGCAAATACAATTAAAAAGTTAGACCCATGGCCAAGTAACCTACATCTAAACAATTTTAGTGTTTAGACCCAAAATTGACAGAGGAGTTTGGTAGAGTTTCCCAGGTCAGATTCTTGAACTTTGACTCATTGACAACTAAATTTCTGATCATCACCGATTAAATAGATTTTCCCAAATTTCAATTTCCCGTATGTCAAAACTCGAGTTTGTAGGCTAAAAATTGACAGAGTAGTTTGGTAGGGAAATGTACACACACATAATTTCACTCATATATGTATATATATATATGTATATATATATATATATATATATATATATATATATATATATATATATATATATATATATACATTGGAAGTGGTATATATAAGAAATCCGAAACCTGTCCTAACTGGTTACTTTTCAATCCAGCCAAAACATTTGAAAATGCCTATCGTAACCCTTTCCCCTTTCTGGCCCTGTCATTAACTTAAAACTAGATACTCCCCTCCTCCTCACTGGGAACACATGGCTTTGCACCCACTAACCTTTTTCCGACTACTACTGCTAGTAAGTTCCATTTGCCTTGTAAGCACAACCAAATCTTACACATTTCTGACGATGTCTTGATGAAAGACGAACATTAACAAAATCGTTACATGTTTCGAAAAGACAAATCATACTATGGGACATTTTTAACACGTTTGATTTATACACAAAAAACATCATCAGAAAAATTGAAAAAATAATGAAGGTGTAACTAAACAAAAGTTCTCCGTTTTTTTTAACAATGTTTGTTAAATGAAAAAAAAGCTGCCTAAGTATATATATATATATATATATATATATATATATATATATATATATATATATATATATATATATATATATATATATATATAAGGGAACTTTACGAAAAAAATGAAAAGTTGGTTGTCGACGTTGGAAGAATAATTCCATAAATTTGGAAAAGTATATAAATATAATTTGACTTCATGTCAAGTTTCGAATCGGGAGAGACGAAGAAGAAGGAGGTGCCTATTTTCGTGCGGCTGATATCAAGATAAATGGCGTTTGTTGTTGTCCATCAAAATTAATTGCTTTCGCTTTTGTCTCAAATTAGCAAGTTTTGGCGGCAATCGGCTCTCATAGATTTACACGCGGCGCGAAGTTGTCTTGGAAATAGATGAAGACAAGAAAAACAACAAATAGGGAACCACAGAAAAAAAAACTGGTCTATCACCATATAATTCCATTCCCCCACCCCCGACAAAATCAACCCACTCGCTCGTCTGTCTCATTTCCTTTTTTTTACCGTTACTTTTCTTTCTTTTTCTCTCTTGGCATTCTCTACATTTTATTTATCTTTGCTACTCTATTTGTTTACCTGTGGTTTACTATCTCTGTTTCGCTCGACTATATTTCTTTTTTTTTTACACAGGAATCACCACTTATCAAGGCCCGGAGGCCACTCGAGGATAAGGGTTAATGGGTATACATTTATCAATGTTATTATAGCGTAGTAAACATAAGTAGTGGGAATTTTGTAAATTGGATTACTTAGGAAGACGGTTCATCAAGAACTTGTTTACGTTGGACTTGAAGACAATCAGACTGTAGTCATCTTGAAAGCAGGCAATCAGAAGAGAGTTCCGCGGGCGTGTAGTTATAAGAAAGAAGCTTTGTTCGAGGAATCTACATTTAGGTCCAGGCACAGACAAGGAGTGTGGGAAATCATTGATAAGGGTTTCAGCCAGACGAGTGTTTCTCCTGAAATTTTAGCGAGAGGGGACCATAGATTGAAGCTCAAATGAGAATGAAAATAACGATAAAGCAGAGACAGGCTCGCAACGTCTCTTCTGTGGAAAAGAGGTTGCAAAAAAGAGAAAATGGTATCGCCACTAAGTTACGAAGTCTATTTTGAACTCTGTCAAGGCAGGATAAGTCTTTCTAACAGCTCCTGCCCAGATGTTGCAACAGTACTCTATCCCTGGCTTTTATATAGGCAGAGAATTGCATCAGAAGTGAGATATCTTCTGGAGAGGTAGAAGGATGCCACCATTTTACAGTAGCCCTGTGCAATAGATTTGATATACGTGTTCCATTTCCTAGTTAATTCTTTATTTCCTCTCACCTAACGTACGTGGCTTTTCTATAATTTAGTAACGGAGGAATCTTCTTTATATCTGGTTGCTGCTGATTAAAGTACCTTCCTTTTCTTACAATTAATACTCAGATCTAGACGGACAATATAGAATTTTTTAATTTTAAGAAAACAAAGAATGTATATTAAACAAGACAGAAAAGTCGCAATACTTTTAACATAGACAATTAAATATATTCAGTAAAAACTGAATAAAAGTTATATAAAACTTTATTATTACTTCAGAAGAAAGAAAAGATACGTATTTAAGCCATGAAATTTCGAAGCTAAATTCTTTTCATCAGAAGAGAAGGGCCAAAATTATACGAAATATAAATATAGATAAAACCAGGCTTAATAATAGAGCCCTTCTTTAATGTTCCCTGATTACTTTATAGTGACCCAGATTATTATTTTTTTTACTATCCTATTCCCCCTTCATCTTTTCGTATACTTATCTCCTTCCTTCTTGTTATATTATGAATAATTTAAATATTTCTCATTATTTTTTATTTATCATTTTCCGAATGTCGTTACCTTATAGTGAATATGTATGCATACATTTAATATTTCTTAATTTCTTATTCATTCATTCTCATTTTCAATCTAAATGTTATTCAGCCAAGTTTTATCTATATTTACATTTTATATGAGCCTTGCCCTCCTGTCTTGGCAAGAAGCAGAGGTTTCTATTCCCCTCTAACGTGGTCATATTGTTCTAATGTGATAATAAAATCACATGTAACTTTTATAACTCATGGTTATTTATTATATCATAAAAGATGAGGAATATACGTTATATTGAATTCTATCGAATCATTAGATCAATGAGAACGAAAATAGGATGAAAAGAGAAAGAAACACCGTTTTAAGCCATGGGATTTCGAAGCTAAATCCTTTTCATCAGAAGAGGAGGAGAAAAACTAAGACCCAAAACACAGTAGTAGTAGGAATATCAAATGATGAAAATGGGATCACTAAAGTGAAATTAAAAAAACAAAAACAAATATGGAGCAATTAGATACGGAAGACGAATAAATGCATATTTTCAGCTGGTTGGACTTTGGTTGATTTTGAGGTCTCCATAAATTCGTTGTTTCAATATCTCATTGCTATACTACTTCCTGTTCCAGTAGCTTCCGTTAAAGAACAGATTTGATCTTTTCAAGAAAAAAGTCAATAGGTATATCTTGTCTTTGCAATAAGCGTATTTCGTTTTTTAGCCCCTTACATCAAGTAGCTTCATGACTTGTCTCGAGCAATTTCCATAAACAGAAAAAATCAAAAAATTATTGGTAGAAATAAACAGAAAAAAAAAGCTTAAAACAAATCCAAATTTATTTCCAAGTAAAATCCGCAAAGGTAAAAAAAAAGTATTTTAGCTATCACATTTGCAATCGAGTACGTTCTTGCTTTTTATAGCTTTTATAGATCAGCTTACTTTCGGTGCTAAAAACAACCGTTTTGCATAATTAACAATAAATTAAATAAATAAACTTCCAATTCTATTTCTAAATAACACAGTTAAAACGATTCTATTACAACAAATAATTAATAACATCGAGTTAATTATTAAAATAGACGTCCTTGAATGCAATATGCAAACGAGGTTGCTCAGTCAATGTAGACTTCTTTGGAATAGATAATATATATAGAACTCGTTTTATAATAAAGGTGTATATACAGGGTAGAACGATGAAATTGTCGCCCTAAAGAAAACAACACTACAGCTTTATTTAAAAACTGGTATTGAAAAATCAATTTAGATATCTTGATTATGTAGATGACTTCTATTCAATGTAACCGCCTTCAGTCTCAATCACTGCCTCAATACAGGGCGAGAACTGAGAGCATGCCTTTTCGACAAGCGCTGGCGAAGCTCGGCTAATTCTTCGCGGATATTGGCGATCAGGCTGGTTTTGGTGTTGTGGGAGATCATGTTGGTGATGGTTTCGACGGATCACCAAACAAAGTAGTCCAACGCGTTCATATACGAGGGAGAGGGGGCCAGTGAGAGAAGGGTACAATGTCGGAGCACTCCTTCAGAAGTTAAGCCTGGATCTCTTTGGACGTGTGGGCCAGTTCGAATCCTTCTGTCACACCCAGAGTTTGCCAGCGGCCAACTGGTTGCGCCCGGGGATTACTGCACATCCAGGTACACTTTGGTTTAAACTTTTAAGCCGACTTAGCAACATGTTGTGCCTCTCACTTGAAACCAAACCAAAGACCATAATAGTAGTCGGAAACTTTGTTTTCACCACCCTAGGTACGCCCTCAAGCGTTCCGTACTTGCATTTTTAGGGTGCTGGCAATGGTCCTGTTGTCATAACTTTGGTCGGTAGAGTGCATGAGTTGTACAGCGGCGCATCTCCGATCTCACTCGTTGAACATTGTGTCACTTTTAGACATGATAGAAGATTCACATCACTATTGGGATTTGTACACAACTAGCCAACTAGTAGATAGTCTGTAACAATAAAAAGCTGTTTTCATCAAATGGAAATGGAATCATGTCGTCTTTTCTAGGGCGAAAATTTTATCGTTCCACCTAGTATGTCCAATATTAGTATGCGAATTAATTTGTGAAATAGTGTACCTTTTGTACATATAAAATTGTGAACAAACAGACAGGAATTCGACTTTATGATAATAAACTCACTCATTTTCTATATGTCTCGTTCTTTTTCGTTCTTTCTCCTTCTGTTCCAATCTATTCTCTATTTCTATTTACATCTCTCTGCCTCTCTATATTACATTCTGCTTCTCTTCTTTCAATTTCTCCGTTTCTTTATTTCTGAAATTCTCGCTCTCTCATTCTATCCGTTCCCTCTCCTTGTCGAACTCTCTTCGTAATTCTGTCTCACTAACCCTGTTTTTTTCCTATATTTCCCCCCTCTATTTCTCTCTTTCTCTCTCTCCTACTCTCTCTCTCTCCTACTCTCTCTCTCTCCTACTCTCTCTCCTACTCTCTCTCTCTCTCTATTTTATATTCTCTGTATGGTCTTTCTCTTAATTTCTCTTTGTTATCAATTGCATTCTCACTCTTTCTCTCACTATTTCATCTTGTCTTCCAGTTTTTCCCCCTTACCTATTTTGCTGCTCTTCTCTATCTATGTATCTATTGAGCGAAGGTTGAAGGGGAGTAGTAAGGGTGTGGTCGTATTGAAAGAAAGTGCAATGTCTCTAGAACTATTTCCTCTGATTAGACTTTACTCGGAGCAGACGTCTCAAGTAATGGAATGCAGAATACTTACTTGAAGGAAGTGACGTCAATACCGGAAAAGCGGTAAAGTTACTTCCGCTTCCTGTTTAGCTCGCCCTCTTCGCTATTGGATGTCAGTTAAGGTGGATGCAGTCGGTTTCTTTGTTATTGCGGTGCTCACCATCTTGGCGTATGTTAAACAACCATGGTTTTCTGTTTTCCTTTTCCGGTGATGGTACTAAACACGCAAACCTTACAAATGGTGTCGATATTTTTGAAAGCTTCATTTTTTATCCATAAATGAATGCTGGCTTGTTGAATATACTTTCACGTGTGAGTAATTTTTTAACACGGTAAAGGGTTCCACCTTCTTTGCCGTCACTTTTACAGTGTATTTGTTTCAGTTCATGTTTCCTGTGAATGTTAATTGACGAGTTCGAAGCAAGAGCATTCTGGTATAACGTTTTTAGTCGTGGCCATCTTTGTTTGAGAACACTTTTAGTCATTGTTAAAAGTAAAAAAAAGTTTAGTCTTATTACGAAGATAAAATATTATTTATGACACAATTACACTACGGATGAGAAGGTAGTTGTCAAAAAGATTTTGCCATTGTCTTGAATTTGTGTACACTTGTTTTTCTCTCATGCCAATTATAGAGCATTATGGCATCAGCATTCAAGCATAATGTTTTCAGAAAGACTGTCCATGAATATCAAGAATAGTCGTGGTCAAATTATCGACCACTAAGGCATTCAGGCTCGAATATTATGCCGTTTGAATGCACGTCAATCAAAGACAACCTGAATTCTCTGGTGTCTACGAAGGATCTAATTATATTTACCATTCCTCTAGTAACACCGTATGATTTAATTTTCGTGAAGAGCCATTCATGACAAATTTTGTCAAAGGTTTTGTATTTATCAAAAGCTACACTTCTAACTTTCCCTGTCTTATCCAGTGTATGACATATGTGATCAGAAATGGTTGTTAAAATATCTGGAGTAGAATGGTATTGCCTAAATTCATACTGTCGGTCAAAGAGAATATTAGCTTTTGCGACGTAGTGGATGATTGCTGGATTGATTAATGACTCAAATATTTTAACGAAGTAAGACTGATATGGTGATAATTGAGCGAGTTAGTTCTTTCATCAGAATTCTTGTACACTAGTACCACAGGAGCAATTTTCCAGCTTTCAAGGAAGCAAGAGGCATTTGTTGTAGAGTTTGGAAAGCATAGGGGCTAGCTCAGGTAAGCATTTCTTATTAGTAAAGCAGGAATGAGATCTTTCTTATTAATAAAGCAGGAATGATATCAGGCCTACACGCCTTGGAGGTGTTTTTATAATATCAGTGACTTTCAGATCATCAAGTGTAACATTAGTCCGCATAGAAAAATTTGGGACGGAATTGTTTGTTGGATCTGAAATAGAGTTGTGAGCGAGTAGCTGGGCAAGCAGTGCAGCTTTCTCTGTCGCTGTG
This sequence comes from Euprymna scolopes, assembly GCF_053919585.1. NCBI lineage: Eukaryota > Metazoa > Mollusca > Cephalopoda > Sepiida > Sepiolidae > Euprymna > Euprymna scolopes. Next base: position 16,447,856 of record NC_136520.1, read on the forward strand.
CAAGCGATCTTCTGATTGTTATATAGTGGGGGGGGGAATTACTGATTGCCCTTTACACTATTTTAAACTTTCCAAAAATTTCGAGACTTTTGCGACTCTGTTTTTTTTGTTGTTGTTGTTTTTGTTTTATTATTTCGAAATGCCTTTGTTTGGTTGTGGCGATTTCACGTTTACAATAATTTCTAGCATTTGTATATATTTTTACCCGTTTGTACTTGACTAATGACGGACGAACCAGCGGAATGCATGCTGACTTTGTGCAATGGCAGCTGCACAATTTGAAGTGAACAATTTGGGAGAGTGTGGTGTGTTATAACACTTTCGTGTAGGAACATGTGCTTCAATGCCTGCCATGCACCGTTCGGCTTATTGGCACACTGACGTAAATGTATGAGCCTAATCTATGATCAGAAATTGAAGGAATTTACTATAAGACTTTCATCCAAATAAATCCACTTTAACCCGTTAACAACCATAAGGGCATTGTTATGTAATGGATGGCTTTTAAAAAAAAAGATAATAAAAGATTGGAAAGGTGGGCATCGAATAATCGATGGTCCACCAGTCGAAACGAAAAAATAATTACGTCGTAAACAGAGAAATCGGACGACGATATTTTGTTTACAAAACAAGGAAACGTGACATTCCTTGTAAGTTTGGAATGTATATGAAGTTAGCATGAGAAATGGAATCACGTGTATAAATAAAGTCAATAGTCGGTCAGCTGAAGAGAAATGGGTCGCGATGTCTCTAAGAAAGATTGTCAAAACGTGACCAGGAGACGCGTGCTCTATTATCGAGCAGAGTGATCGACAGGTAGCGTGGCGTGAAAAAAAAAACAAGCAAAAAAACACATGCTAATATAAGAGGTGATTTTGGAGTCCAGCAGAGGAGAGGAGAAGAGAGGAGAAACAGAAGAAGACGAGGTAGAGAAGAGAGAGACGCCGATAAGAGACGTGCGTTGTCGAGAGCATAACATTTCCACCCCCCCTCTCCATCACTGAAACGACAGTAAGCCCCATTGTTAAATTTTGAACTCTTTAAAATCTCGATGTACAAGAACGAGAAAAAATAATTTCAAAACAAAATATATTTTTATATAAAAAGCCAGCGTGTCTTACGTCTTGATTTGGTATGCTGAGTTACGTCTGATCTTTGTGTGCATGTTAATTCTCTTTCAGTCGGAATCGTTATCATGACAAACGAATGACAGCTGAAGAACCCCGAGAGAGAAAAATGCACAGTCAAGGGGGAAATAACTCTACCGTCTTGGCCGTTACCATAACAACCAGAAAACTAAACAAAATAGACGATCAATAAGAGACGGCTACTTGGTTTTGTTGCAGCGGGGAACTTGCTAACTACGACCGTTCCCAACCTAGGGGGCCTGGCGCTATATAACAGCATTTTACAACGGCGATTTACCCACCGCCTTTATTTTTTTTATTTTTTTCCATTTTTTAATACACCTTTCTTAAAAACATTCATACATTTTCTTCTACACTAGCAACATAAATAATAACCCTGAAAATATGTTATTTTTTTTAATTGCGTTACAAATAAATAATCAACTCGACAATAAAACGTATTGCTTTACTGTTTTCAGCGTCCCAATTGTTTTTTTCTTTTTCGCGTTTAAATTAAAAGATATATCAAAATTTGAATTTAACTTTAAGTATTATGGTATCGTTTCAGCTCCTACACATATGGCAAACCACTTATAATTCAATGGCTGTAATTTTTTTTTCAATAAAAACAATTATAAACAAAACAACTCAGAGAAATCTATATATTTTCTTTTTTCATTTTAATATACTTTCAAAGAAAGGTTACTGTTATCTCAGAAAAAAAACTATTTTCTTTACGTCATAAGTGTTACGCTCATACATTAATTCCATAGCTAATATAACATACTGACCCAACGGGTCACGGGTAGTCTAGTAAAATATATTTTTCTGACAAGATTCTGTTTTATATTTAGATACTTTTATGTTTCTATTTATATAATTTAAAATAAAATAGAGTAACTTTTAATTTTTTTTATAAATAGAAAATTATTAAAAAGTTTATTCAACATTTTGTCAGTAAAAAAATATAAAAGAATTTGAAAACCTAAAACATTACAATTATGATAATTTGTAAGTAAAAGTTTCAGTTAAAATTTTTTATTCAATTATCTGTAATAAAAATTGTTTAATTATTAAAGTTAGTTTGATTTTTTCATGTGGTAATTTTTTAATAAAAATACACTGAAAATAAATTATTGACTCTAACAAACGAAAAGTCGACCTAAAATATAGTCGTATTTTACTCTGATAAACACTACTTATCAAATTCTGAATTCCAGACAGGAAGCTGTCTAATTCTCTCATACAAATATGATAAATTGTAGCATGCATTTTGTGGTATTATTGTATATAATAAAACTAGTAGGAGACGCCCGGTGTTGACTGGTCGTAAAAAAATGTGACAGCAGGGGGGGGGGCAAAACAATTCTGGTAACGGGGACGGGAATTCCGTATTACTCGATCGTAAAAAAACAAAACAATTGGGTGCTATCAGCCAGAAGCGAAAGCGAGGGCAAAATTTTGTAATATAAAAAAGTTGAGACGTGGTGGGCGCGAACTCGCATAACTTAATTTAGTAAACAAAAGCGTTATCGATAGACCCACGAAAACACAGATGCTATAAGGGTTCAAATTTAGCTATTTTAAACGAAATAATGTAACGAAAGTTCGCGCCTGCGCGCTTTGCAAACTGCGTCGAAAGCAAGGTTTTTATCTGACTTCCCTCCATTTAAAATAAAACATTCTACACTAAATAATCGTTGATTTTGTTTTTAATTTTTCGATATTATCTGTCCGGGAGATCGCTCTTTCTAACGATACCGCGTTCGTGCCTATACAACACGGAAAACAAAAGTTTCTTGCGGATATAGTAACAAACACACAGACGACTGAGATTTATAGATGCGTTGGCGAAATAAACGTCGACTCACATTTACTCACATTTACTATAATAACAGAGTGAAAGTTCAAGTTGAAATGAGTTGAAGTTTTAAATTTAAAAATAGACAAAAGTGGATGATGTAGAGAACGACTCTGTGGAAATGGCGTCTCTTCAAAAATCGATCAAATGAAATGAATTCGCTTTGATTTCCATGTGATTTCCATGTGCTTTTGGGAGGGCGAAATGATTTGCATGTTGCTTGTTGAGTTAAAGAGGAATCTAAAAGGTTCATCGGCAAAAGTCGAAGGAATCACTTTAGTTGAATCGGACTGACGAGTATTTCATTTGTTGCCGTTGTAAAAGATTTGATTTTAATCGACGACAAGAATTGCATTTGTAATGAGATGCACGTTCGATCGTAATGGCGTACGAGAAAACGACCTGGATGCTGATCACATTTTGGTGATCAATCGGTCGGGTTTCAAATCTCAACTATCCTGCAAAGACTGTATATATCTATATTCCTATGCATTGGGAGGTGGGTGTATGATATTAATAATAAAACCCTTTTTTCTATTTATTTAAAACGAAAATACAACTTTGTTATATATGGTTCGTGGAATTACATTCACTATTTTTTTTACATGGAGGTCACCACTTATCAATGCCCAAGGGGCACTCGGGGATAAGGGTTATTGTGTGTACAGTAATCAATGGGATAGTGTAGTAATAGTATTGGAGAATTGATAAAGTGTCATTACTTAAGAGGGCGGTTCATCAGGAATTTGTTTGTGTTGGACTTAAAGATATCCAGGTTGAAGTCGGGAGGGAAACAGGCAAACGGAACAGAGTTCCACAGGCGTGCAGTTCTAAGAAAGAAGCTTTGTTCATGGAATCTACGTTTTGATTTAGGCACAGATAAGGAGTGGGGAAAATTATTGACGGTGGTTTCAGCTAGTCGGGTGTTTTTTGAAAAAGATTGGCGAGGGGGGACCAGAGAATGGAGCTCAGACGAGCACTTGCCATGGAAATAACGATAGAACAAAGATATGTTCGCTACGTCTCTTCTATGGGAAAGAGGTTGCAGGGAAGAGAAAAGGGCATCCACCACTAAGCCACGAAGTCTGTTGTGTACTCTGTCAAGGCAGGATAGGCTGTTTTTAGCAGCTCCTGCTCAGATGTGGCAGCAGTACTCCATCCTTGTACGTACTTAGCTTTTATATAGATAGAGAATCGCATCATTAGTGAGATATCTTCTGGAACGGTAGAAGGATCCCACCATTTTCCCAGCGATCTTGGTCACAGACTTGATGTATGTGTTCCATTTAAGATCAGGAGTAAAGGTCAAACC
>NC_136520.1:16457155-16462155 GCF_053919585.1 Euprymna scolopes
ATAACAAAAGAAAAAGAAAAAAAGAAGTATAAAAAAAGAAAAAGAAAAAAGAAGTATAACAAACGAAAAAGAAAAAAGAAGTATAACAAAAGAAAAAGAAAAAAGAAGTATAAAAAAAGAAAAAAGTAAAAAGAAGTATAAAAAAAGAAAAAGAAAAAGAAGTATAAAAAGAGAAAAAGAAGTATAAAAAGAAATAGAAAAAAGATGTATAAAAAAGAAAAACAAAAAAGAAGCATAAAAAAGAAAAAGAAAAAAGAAGTATAAAAAAGAAAAAGAAAAAAGATGTATAAAATAGAAAAAGAAAAAAGAAGTATATCAAAAGAAAAAGAAAAAAGAAGGATTACAAAAGAAAAAGAAAAAAGAAGTATAACAAAAGAAAAATAAAAAAGAATTATAACAAAAGAAAAAGAAAAAAAAGTATAAAAAAGAAAAAGAAAAAAGAAGTATAAAAGAAAAAAAAAAGTATAAAAAAGAAAAAGAAAAAAGAAGTATAACAAAGAAAAAGAAAAAAAGTATAAAAAAGAAAAAGAAAAAAGATGTATAAAAAAGAAAAAGAAAAAAGAAGTATATCAAAAGAAAAAGAAAAAAGAAGCATAAAAAGAAAAAGAAAAAAGAAGTATAAAAAAGAAAAAGAAAAAAGAAGTATAAAAGAAAAAGAAAAAAAAAGTATAAAAAAGAAGAAGAAAAAAGAATTATAACAAAAGAAAAAGAAAAAAGAAGTATAAAAAAGAAAAAGAAAAAAGAAGTATAAAAAAGAAAAAGAAAAAAGAAGTATAACAAAAGAAAAAGAAAAAAGAAGTATAAAAAAGAAAAAAAAAGAAGTATAACAAACGAAAACGAAAAAAAGAAGTATAACAAAAGAAAAAGAAAAAAGAAGGATAAAAAAAGAAAAAAGTAAAAAGAAGTATAAAAAAAGAAAAAGAAAAAGAAGTATAAAAAGAGAAAAAGAAGTATAAAAAAGAATAAGAAAAAAAATGTATAAAAAAGAAAAACAAAAAAGAAGTATAAAAAGAAAAAGAAAAAAGAAGTATAAGAAAAGAAAAAAGTAAAAAGAAGTATAAAAAAGAAAAAGAAAAAAGAAGTATAAGAAAAGAAAAAAGAAAAAAGAAGTATAACGAAAGAAAAAGAAAAAAAAAGTATAAAAAAGAAAAAGAAAAAGAAGTATAACAAAAGAAAAAGAAAAAAAGTATAAAAAAGAAAAAGAAAAAAGATGTATAAAAAAGAAAAAGAAAAAAGAAGTATATCAAAAGAAAAAGAAAAAAGAAGCATAAAAAGAAAAAGAAAAAAGAAGTATAAAAAAAAAGAAAAAAGAAGTATAAAAGAAAAAGAAAAAAAAAGTATAAAAAAGAAAAAGAAAAAAGAATTATAACAAAAGAAAAAGAAAAAAAAGTATAAAAAAGAAAAAGAAAAAAGAAGTATAAAAAAGAAAAAGAAAAAAGAAGTATAAAAAAGAAAAAGAAAAAAGAATTATAACAAAAGAAAAAGAAAAAAAAGTATAAAAAAGAAAAAGAAAAAAGAATTATAACAAAAGAAAAAGAAAAAAAAGTATAAAAAAGAAAAAGAAAAAAGAAGTATAACAAAAGAAAAAGAAAAAAGAAGTATAAAAAAGAAAAAAAAAGAAGTATAACAAACGAAAACGAAAAAAAGAAGTATAACAAAAGAAAAAGAAAAAAGAAGTATAAAAAAAGAAAAAAGTAAAAAGAAGTATAAAAAAAGAAAAAGAAAAAGAAGTATAAAAAGAGAAAAAGAAGTATAAAAAAGAAAAAGAAAAAAAATGTATAAAAAAGAAAAACAAAAAAGAAGTATAAAAAAGAAAAAGAAAAAAGAAGTATAAAAAGAAAAAGAAAAAAGAAGTATAAGAAAAGAAAAAAGTAAAAAGAAGTATAAAAAAAGAAAAAGAAAAAGAAGTATAAAAAGAGAAAAAGAAGTATAAAAAAGAAAAAGAAAAAAGATGTATAAAAAAGAAAAACAAAAAAGAAGTATAAAAAAGAAAAAGAAAAAAGAAGTATAAAAAGAAAAAGAAAAAAGAAGTATAACAAAAGAAAAAGAAGTATAACAAAAGAAAAAGAAAAAAGAAGTAGAACAAAAGAAAAAGAAAAAAGAAGTAGAACAAAAGAAAAAAGAAGTAGAACAAACGAAAAAGAAAAAAAGAAGTACAACAAAATAAAAAGAAAAAAGAAGTATAAAAAAGAAAAAAGTAAAAAGAAGTATAAAAAAGAAAAAGAAAAAGAAGTATAAAAAGAGAAAAAGAAATATAAAAAAGAAAAAGAGAAAAGATGTATAAAAAAGAAAAACAAAAAAAGAAGTATAAAAAAGAAAAAGAAAAAAGAAGTATAAAATAGAAAAAGAAAAAAGAAGTATAAAAAAGAAAAGGAAGTATAACAAAAGAAAAAGAAAAAAGAAGTATAACAAAAGAAAAAGAAAAAAGAGTATAACAAAAGAAAAGGGACACGGATTTCGGCAGAAAAATAGAATAGAAAGTTGGTCAAAAAGACACAAAAGGAAGTTGACACGGGATTGTTGGTGGAGGTGTGAGAGAACAAAAACAAAGGATCAAAATGTTTTAGTAGTGCCGATGGATTTGGCGACAATCAGAACAGTTTGAGGCAATTTGAGGATTTTTGGGGCTAAATCGGGCGGGGAAAACGCTGAACTTAGTCATTTCTGGGCAACCAGTATCGGAATAAAAATGAAAACATATATACATAAAACAGAATTATACATCATCAAAAGAATTGTTGGCTTGTATAGCAAATAAACTGAACAGTTATGAAAAGGAAGGGTTGTAAATTTGGGTCGAATTTGGGGGTATAAAAACCAAAGCAAAGTATGATGAAAGTAAAAATAAAATAGATAACCCTCATAATTCATTATACCATACCTGTTCACACTGAAACACTTATCACAATATTCTGTGGATCTATATTAAAAAAAAAACGTGTTAAACTTTGTGACATATTTCCATTCTATGGAGATCAGGTGCGAACGAACACCCCATAATTTTATTATACCATATTTTCTCAAACTGAAACATAATTATCAAAATATACTTACGTAAATAGATATGAAAAGTCTTTATTAAAGTTTGTGCCTATTTCCATTCTATGGAGGCCAGGCGCAAACGCAGACCCCACAATTTTACTATATCATCCCTATTTAAGTTAAAGCACACTTATCAAAGTATTATTATGTACATCTATATCAAAAACACTTGTAAAAGTTTTTTTCCATACTTTGTGGACCAGGCGCGAACGCAGACCCCACAATTTGAATGAACCACCATTCTGCCAGATCAAACATACCCATTCTTGTGTCTCGATATATCTTCTATCGTTTGGTTTCGGTCTCAAAGAAAACAATCAATACTAAAAATAGTAATGATAATAAGAAAATATCGTTGTAAGTCTACGTTGGGAGTCTACCGCTTCTTGTTCGCCGGAGTATAGTTGTCTGTAAAAGTCCAGGACGCGGTTTAAACACTTCTTTGATAAGCTGATGCGTTCTTTCGTCGACGTATATTTCACATTGAATCGCTCGTTTAATTCAGAGACGAAATACCATACATAATTAATGAGATAAGACAGAGAGTAAAACGAAAACAGCATCGAATGAGATTCATAAATCTAATCTTTGCTTGGATTTGTAAGAGTTTTGCATTCGGCCATTTCATGAAACCTCAAATCATCCACCGGGTAAATATCAGGGGATTAGTTATGTCTATTCGCGCCTCATTAACTCCAAACTAAATCGAGAAGTTACGTACTTTTTAACTTTGCGGATTTCCGTAATTCTCGAGTTCGAAAAACAAATGACGTAAACGGTCGGAATATGCTGAGCGCGTATCAAGTTTATCAGCCAATAAAAGTGACAATAAACCTACTTAACCGATAATAATAGAAGTAGACTATTTTAAATTTGATAGAAGAAAATATTACCATTTAATCACACACAAATTTAATCAATCAACCCCCTTGCACAGAGAGATTTTAGATAGCATTTAAGTTCTTCCCTTTTGTGTCCTATATAGGCATGAACTTACCTAGCTAAGGTTTTATGGTGTTCAGGTGAAATGTTATGCATGTTTGTTTTGGGTTTTTTTTTCAGTTATTAAACGTTTTTTATTCTATTTTTGGTAGTCGTTTTTATATTGATATCAAGGTTGGAGCTACGTGGTTTGAACGCGTGCGTATATATAAAGTTTCGTATTGAGGTGTTTGCGTGTTTTCTAGATTATAGTTTGTGGCTGTCGTATCTCTCTTAAGAATCACAGCAATTTCTAAATCATGACGACAGGATTGTTACGAACTAGAATCTTTAAAGCTAACATGCTATCTCAGCGAAACAAAAGTAAACTCGGTACAAGCATTTCCGCCGTAGAAGCCGTATTCTTGCGGGCCCCTCTCTAAAAAGGAAAATAAAATAAAGATGACCAAAGAGTGGAAGTGACTTTCGACCTAACTAAACAGTTGCTCTTCTTCTCCATGTGTATCTTTTTGCTGGAAAATTTCACTAGAAAATTTCATTAGAACCACAAAAGAGAAAAAAAAACTTAATCTGTTTTGTTTAGCGCTGGTAAAAAAAAAACACAGATATCATTGTGACAAAAAATGTCCAGGTTACTTAGAGACACAGATGAAGACGTTAACAGAAACACACAAGCAAGGTGTGTATATATATATATATATATATATATATATATATATATATATATATATATACTAGCAAAAGTATTCGGCGTTGGCTGGGTTCAAAAACAGCCTACAGAAAATGGACTCTGATTTATGAAAGTATGATAGGTTATGAAAAGGAAGGGTTGTAAAGAGATAGCTTCGAACCAAAACCAATTCAAAATATGATGAAAGTAAAAATAAAATAGATAAACCCCATAATTTATTATATCATACCTGTTCACACTGAAACACTTATCACAATATTCTATAGATCTATATAAAAAAAAAAAACTCGTTAAACTTTGTGGCATATTTCCATTCTATGGAGGT
>NC_136520.1:16467155-16522155 GCF_053919585.1 Euprymna scolopes
AAACCTGTGTTTCAACATATTCAGTTATAGGTTGCTTTATAAGCCAGACAAAAATATATCAACGCTATTGTCACTGAAAATGGATTTACAAACATGATATACATGTTTGAATCATTAATACAGATTGAAAATAAATATTTTATGACTTAATATACAAATGTGTGTGTGCATTTAGATAACCATTATAAAATGGTTACTCCTCCAATATATATGTATATGTGTATATATATATATATACATATATATATATACATACATATATATATACATATATATATATATATATATATATATATATACATCAAGGTTTTTAGTGGTACAAAGTTTTATTCAAGTTTTAAAAAGGATGAGTCATTATTAGAATTATGAGGAAGATCGGTGGAGGGAGGAAAAATAAATAGACACGAAAACTAGTCAAAAGACCATTTGACTAAAAAAAAAATAGAACCCTGATGTACCTTTCATCCGACACTTGTCAAGAGATTACATCAGAAGCGATTAAAATAAAAACAATTTACACATAATTGAAAATGGAGGCGAAAGGATGAAACACTAATGTCTGTAGGTATTTACTTATTATAGTAAATAATTATATATATATGTGTGTGTGTGTGTGTGTATGTGTGTGTGCGTGTGTGTATTGTTTTTGGGAGAGAGCAAAGTGCTCGAATATAGAGAAAAATCTAGTGTAATACTATAATATTAAAAGACGTTACAGTAGATTAGGAAAACATTGCTAACGTCAGTTTCGTATCCAATATAACAGTATTGTGTTGGATTTTAAACCGACGGTACCAATTTGTTGTACTGCTCCAAGTGTGGGTGGACGATGAAGGAAACGAAAAGAACGCTTCAAATTGTAAACATATATGAATTATATCTTATGGGGTGTTTGAACACTTCTGTTATGTATGTGTACATGTTGGGTTGAGTCATTCAATCTGACATCAAGATCGATATCCACTGTTATCCGGTTGCTGAACAAATGCGATCACGTGACCTGCCGCTGATAAAGACGAAACATGATATTAAAATTTTTTAAAAGATATAGATTTTATCTTCTTTGGGGTGAGCCGCCATATTTGATTGCATCGATCCTTAAAGTGGATCCCGAACAAGAATTGAGGATTAACCATTTGTGAGGAATGGATTTGTATATGGCGACGTGTCTGTTTCTCCCTTCATCGTCGAAATCGTATCAATTCGACAACAGTGTGATATCTCATAGATGCTGCATGGATTATGATGATAGATCTGCATCTTTAGAGCTGGGCACATTTATTTACAGATTATTCCAAAAAGATTTAACTTCTAATGTTACGTAACGGTTTTACTCCATGGCTGAAAAGGGATTTAAGTGGCACATTAAAGCTCAAAGATGACTCCAAAGCTGAAGGCGATAGAACCACGTGTCATTTAGCCGGGAGATTTTTTCTCGCTTTCTTTACGGAGATTTAAAGGGGTAATTGCGTGGCGAGATTTCACTCAGAAATCACATAACATAACTAAATTAAATTTTTAAAATAAACTTGTAAAATTAAATTCTTTGTAGTTTGATCGTTGCTTTATTCATCCTTACTACAAATTATTCAATGAAAAACTCTGCAGAATACAAATAGGAGCTGAAATAAAAGCTCATCAGTTTACTATTTACAGGCAACATGAATACTATCTATGTTTTGCCCATCATACTGTCCAGATTTTACTTCCCCCCTTTTACGATAAATGTTTCGTTTTGCATTGTTCCACGTTTAGGTCTTCTATCGCTACATTAAGTGCACATGTGTCGGTACAATATGTCATAACAGACATTCACTTTCTTTTTAATATTTATAATAGACTTTCTTCTCTTCATTATGCTATATGCTTATAAAAAAACATGTCCTTCCAACTGCAATCCGCCGATTTCTTTCAAGTATCAGCATTGTTTTTTACTATCTTCCTTCTGCAGATGTAGTAATCAATTTCCTCGTCGACATTGTTTTTTCGAGTGCACATTTGAAGACCCACTATATGGCTGACATTATGAATGTCGTTTCGAATCGCACCGTTCTAATCTGTTCGTAACAATCTCCAATCGAGTTATGTACAGATTTTTCTCTCTCAGAAGAATCCTGGTTCGACTTATTACATTGGTAAAAACAAATTATTCGAAAATTATTGAAATATGATAATTCATTCTGGTTAGCTTGCTTCGTGTCCAGCGGTGTTTTCCTACAAAACCGCATTGTCATAGCCTTCAAACACAATTAATACACACACATATAAACATGTGTGTGCATACTATATATATATATATATTAGTGAGGATTCTAATTTTTTTTCTGACTGCGATACAATGATGGAATCCATACTAAATTCTCGATCCCGATTCCGATTCTTTATAAATCTCTAAATATTTTACAATAAAGTTGTTATTTTTCTCGATTTCCGTAAAAACCCATGTTAAATGTGCATATATTTTCCAAATGCAAAAACACACTTGTAGTGAGGGGTGGTTTATATATCGTAGTTTTACTGGTTGTAGTAGTGAGGTGTTATTTATATATCGTAGTTTAACTGGTTGTTGTAGTGAGGGGTGATTTATATATTGTAGTTTTACTGATTGTTGTAGTGAGGAATGATTTATATATTGTAGTTTTACTGGTTGTTGTAGGAGGGATGATTTATATATCGTAGTTTAACTGGTTGTTGTAGTGAGGGGTGATTTATATATTGTAGTTTTACTGATTATTGTAGTGAGGAATGATTTATATATTGTAGTTTTACTGGTTGTTGTAGGAGGGATGATTTATATACCGTAGTTTAACTGGTTGTTGTAGTAGGGGGTGATTTATATATCGTAGTTTTACTGGTTGTTGTAGTGAGGGGTGATTTATATATCGTAGTTTTACTGGTTGTTGTAGTGAGGGGTGATTTATATATTGTAGTTTTACTGGTTGTTGTAGTGAGGGGTTATTAATATATCGTAGTTTTACTGGTTGTTTTAGTGAGGGGTGATTTATATATTGTAGTTTTACTGGTTGTTGTCGTGAGGGATGATTTATATATCGTAGTTTCACTGGTTGTTGTAGCGAGGGATGATGTATATATCGTAGTTTTACTGGTTGTTGTAGTGAGGGGTTATTCATATATCGTAGTTTCACTGGTTGTTGTAGTGAGGGGTTATTTATGTATCGTAGATTTACTTGTTGCTGTAGTGAGGGGTTATTTATATATCGTACTTTTACTAGTTGTTGTAGTGAGGGGTGATTTATATATCGTAGTGTGACTGGTTGTTGTAGTGAGGGGTGATTTATATATCGTAGTTTTACTGGTTGTTGTAGTGAGGTGTGATTTATATATTGTAGTGTTACTGGTTGTTGTAGTTAGGGATGATTTATATATCGTAGTTTTACTGGTTGTTGTAGTGAGGGATGATTTATATAGCGTAGTTTTTGTGGTTGTTGTAGTGAGGGGTGATTTCTATATCGTAGTTTTACTGGTTGAAGTGAGGGGTGATTTATATATTGTAGTTTTACTGGTTGTTGTATTGAGGGGTGATTTATATATTGTAGATTTACTGGATGTTGTTGTGATGGATGATTTATATATCGTAGTTTTACTGGTTGCTGTAGTGAGGGGTTATTTATATATTGTAGTTTTACTGGTTGTTGTAGTGAGGGGTGATTTATATATCGTTGTTTTACTGGTTGTTATAGTGAGGGTTGATTTATATATCGTAGTTTTACTGGTTGTTGTAGTGAGGGGTGATTTATATATCGTAGATTTACTGGTTGTTGTAGTCAGGGGTGAGTTATATATCGTAGTTTTACTGATTGTTGTAATGAGGGGTGATTTATATATTGTAGTTTTACTGGTTGTTGTAGTGAGGGGTTATTTATATATCGTTGTTTTACTGGTTGTTTTAGTGAGGGGTGATTTATATATTGTAGTTTTACTGGTTGTTGTCGTGAGGGATGATTTATATATCGTAGTTTCACTGGTTGTTGTAGCGAGGGATGATGTATATATCGTAGTTTTACTGGTTGTTGTAGTGAGGGGTTATTTATATATCGTAGTTTCACTGGTTGTTGTAGTGAGGGGTGATTTATGTATCGTAGATTTACTGGTTGCTGTAGTGAGGGGTTATTTATATATCGTAGTTTTACTGGTTGTTGTAGTGAGGGGTGATTTATATATCGTAGTGTTACTGGTTGTTGTAGTGAGGTGTTATTTATATATCGTAGTTTTACTGGTTGTATATGTGAGGGGTGATTTATATATTGTAGTGTTACTGGTTGTTGTAGCGAGGGATGATTTATATATCGTAGGTTTACTGGTTTTTGTAGTGAGGGGTGATTTATATATTGTAGATTTACTGGTTGTTGTAGTGCGGCGTGATTTATATAGCGTAGTTTTACTGGTTGTTGTAGTGAGGGGTTATTTATATGTCGTTGTTTCACTGTTTGTGGTAGTGAGGGGTGATTTATATATCGTAGTTTTACTGGTTGTTGTAGTGAGGGGTGATTTATATATCGTAGTTTTACTTGTTGTTGTAGTGAGGGGTGATTTATATATTGTTGTTTTACTGGTTGTTGTAGTGAGGTGTGATTTATATATCGTAGTTTTACTGGATGTTTGAAAAATATAAATATTTGGCTTGTAGCATTTATAACAGTGAAAGATTGTGTTTCAAAGAAAATCAAATCAAACAGAAGATAATTAAAGGAATACTTTTGGGCATCGGAAAATAAGCACACATTTATTTTCCGATTCCGATACCGATTCCAATACCACGAAAGTTCCGATTTTTTTTCTATTTCGATTCTGATTAATCCTCTCAATACACACACACACACACACACACACACACATATATTCGTGTAAGTATGTAAGCTGTGAGTATCTGTTAATTAACATTCGAAAGCAACAAAGAAAAGGGGAATAAAAAGATTGTAGCGGTCCATGAATAACTAATAGGAAGATCAATACGAACATTAATAATATTTTATATTTTAATTGAAAACGAAAAAAGAGAAAGAAAGAAATGAAAATATATCAAGCAGAAAGCAACTTATCTTTAACTTTTCAAAAAATGTAACTAGCTTTGTAAAGTAAGTTTCTCGGATTCAAACAGCGTAACACAATTTCAACTAATGATCCACCGAGTTACATTTCTTTCAATATCAACTGTATTTTTGTGCTATTCAAATTATTCAAAACTTGTCTAACAATAGGACCGATCACCTGACTTACCGAAACTATTCTGACGGACGAAACATTATATGAAGAACTTAAGAACGATGTTAAATATATGTTTACCCCCTCCCATAACCCTAACCCCCCCCCCCGATCTTTTCTTCAAAATGCATTAACCCTTCATTATCATCTCACTCTTATTCCCCTTCGGTGTCTTTGTCGGATATGTTTCGTAATATCATTAGGTTCGTAGAATAAAACCCCCTTTTATAGCTTAAATGAAGTTAGTGAATCCCTTGGGACCCGCCGGACATTCTTGGGGTTTTTTTGGCGCGGGAAATCAATTGGAAATAAAGTGATCTTTTTAGTGTAATCAAAAACTAGGGCGGGAAAAGAAAAAGTGGCCACAACACATTTGTAGTCGACATTTCTCTATTAAGATGCTCGCATCGCATTCGTTTATTGCTCGAAGAATAAAAAGTTTTGTACAGATGTGTGCTCTCTCTCTCTCTCTTTCTCTCTCTCTCTCTCTCCCTGTGTGTGTTTATATATATATATATACATATACTCGGGTTTTTTTATTCAAAAGTAATGTACAAATGAATTCAACGAGGTTGTTAGATAGTGCTCAATAAAAAGAGCTGATAATACTTGTTTATTGTTATATAAACATGCTCACATCCCGCTGCTACAAATAGCCACTTGTTTCAATCAAACAACAGATATCATCAGGCAGCGACTTGACTATTCAAAAGTTATTCATTGAACTTTTGAATAGTCAAGTCGCTGCCTGATGATATCTGTTGTTTGATTGAAACAAGTGGCTATTTACATTGTCCGATCGTAAAATACACTTGAATATGATATTTTATTTAATTTGTCCAGATTTCATATAGATATTTATAGTCATGATTTCAAAAGTATTTGGGTGCCATCAGCTAGAATCAAAACCGAAAGCAAAACTGCAGTATTCAAAGCTGGAGACGTTACCACTGTGCCAACGTAACACGCACATGAACTGATTAAAAATAAACTAATATGAATGTACAAAATGTATAACGATTTTATTTTCAATTTTGACTCTTAAAAACTATTTTAACCGACTTAAGACCCATAAAAGAATGATCCATAAAAAAATGCAATAATTTAGGGCCACTAGCGCCGCTCTGCGATTTTTAGTTTCGGAAGATATACAGTTTAAAAATATGGAGACAGACAGAGAGACATAATGAATTTAATAAATTAGATGGTATAAATGGGACTTTATGTAAGGAGGTGTTCGTTTTCTACCGACGACTAAACGGTTGAATCTATATTTTAAATTTCACACAAATGTGCTTTATGTGCCTGATAGTGTTCTTAGATAGGATTTTCATCGGAATATATTCGATAAGTATCGATAATTGATAATTAAAACAAAATCCGATGTATGAAGGAGCAAGCGATTTAGACTTAACGCCTTATACAGCCTAACATACAAGTGCATTTGAGAAGGGTTATTACCGCACAATGAACCATGATAATGAACCATTTTGCAGTTTCAACTTAAATTCAAGCCATTATATAAAAATAATTTGATAAAATCTACAGTAGGTTCTGTACAGTGCAAGGTAAACTACAGTTTATTGTGGACGAAGTCACTGCTGGGTAGTCATTTGAGCTTCCTCCCAGTGCACTGCGTTAAGTCTCCAACTAAAGCAGGCAATTAATCCATTTGTTTGAAAAATGGGCGATTTCACCGATAACAATAAAAATATGAGAGAATGAAACCTTCGTTGATTCTCATTCAATCCCAGGCAACGTTGGGTCTCTCAGTTAGTATGTACACACACACACACACACACACACACACACACGCACACACATATATATATATATATATATATATATATATATATTATTTATCTTCCTCACTTTAGTTTACTCTTTTGTTATCTTTATATTTTCTTACTCTTCTTTATCAAACATTCCGACTGTGAGTTCAGTCTTGAAAACCCTCATTACTGAACCACGAGGTAGGCGCAATTAAATGTTGTCGATATGTCTTTATCTAAACATTGACTCTTTTACAGTGCTCTATTTTTTTGCAAAGAGTTTTACATTAGGCTAAGAAACATCAGGCAATATCACTGAACGACACTTTTCAAAGCGAGAAAGTGGACAGCTTATAAAGTAATCCACAGAATGTTTCAGTGTATCACATCTCTTTGATACGACTTAACTATCATATATCCTAAGCAAGTATTGTTAAACATAAACAACTTCATTAGTTATTAGATTATAACTTCTTTTTAAAGTAATTTTTGTCATTTTTTAAAATTCCTCTAATGAAAAATAACAAAATATCAAATGAACAAAAGTTGGAGATAAAAAGACAAATTAAAAATGTGTTATATGTGAAACCGTTAAAAAAAACAATAAATTGCCGAAGAACGTTTACAATTTAAATTTTAATTCTATTATATAATAGGAACTCTGTATGTGTAAGAGAGGGAAAACATTTCCTATGGATTCCAAAACTGTTTGGTCGATTTTTTGGAAATTTCGCAAAAATTCCGATTAAAGAAGGAAGTCGGATTTTTACTACTTTGATTCAACTTAATATCACAAGTGCATTTAAGAAATGTTATCACAGCACAAGCAGAAAGGACCACCATATAAAATCAACTGTAGATTCTTTGCTAAGACAGGGGCGTGTCCGAAATGAGTGTTTCTTTTTAGGACGCAATTGAATCATGATACTTGACTTTTGTACGTCTTGTATGCAACTGATTATGTAAAAATTAATTTCATAAAATCAACAGCTAGTTCTTTGATATATATATACATACATATATATATATATATATATATATATATATATATATCAACACACAAAAACATGAAATGCAAGGTACACTCGCATGCACATCCATATACATATACACACCCACACATAAATCAGAACCGACACATTAAACACACCCGCGCGCATACTACCACACACAGACATGACACCCATATCTCTAATACAACATACTGAAAAATACCAACCCTACTTAACCTCGAAACCAACAACACTAGGAAACACCTTGAACCATAATATAATATCTGTTCCAACACCTCGCTCCCTCCTCAGTCAGTGGAGGAGAAATCCCTCATGACTGAGACAACTATCATCCCTTCTATCATCCCCCTCCCATACCTGTACCCCTCCAATTGGCCCCTCCCCTCTGGAGAACAAGATCTTCCCCACACTAGGAAGCGATCCTGGGTCTGGCCATACCCACATGGGGAGACAAATAAATAGAAACATAAAAAAATCCCCTATACATATTTTTAAATATACCCCTCTATCTAAACAAACATAATATAAAGAATACCTGAAAAGACTGAAACAAAAAATCAATACTAAAATCCAAGAATCCAAAATATAAATATCAAAATAGAATGAAAGCACCCCTACCCTTATTTCAGAAGAGCTGGTTCTCCCCCTCCCCCTCCTCACACATCCACATTAGTAACGACCTTGGATCACAGTCACCTTCCTAGGGAAGCAAATAACCTCATAATACTATAAAACAGTACACACATTCTCAAGCCAATAAAAGAAAACGCACACACACACACACACTACCCTAAAGGAAAAGAAAAAAACACAAGCAGAAAGAGAGAGTGAGAGAGAGAAACACAACACAGGAGTTACCACAGAAGAGTAATAAAAATTGAACATTCCAATGAATAGTAGACACTTACACGCTTCTACCCCTTGGAAACACTTCAAATGAACTACGAAAATGCTATTTTTACATCTCCAACACATTTGAAAATAATTTCTGACGAAGACGCTTCACAGAACGTCTGAAACGCGTTAAAATTGATTTCAATGATTTAAAAACATTAGTACAATGATTTAAACATAATTCTCAATGAAAAACCAAGACACGGAATAATAAAATTATGTTAAAAAAATACACATTGTTGGTGACTATTCCCTTATTTAAATATACATCTTTCTTTCGTTGGAATTCCTTAACCCATTTTATATATATATATATATATATATATATATATATATATATATATATATATATATATATATATATAGGTTGTTGTTTGGTTGTTTTTGTTTTACGGCATATCAACACTTTTCAGGTTATTTAAGCTGAATCCAAAGATTCGGAAGAAAAGTTTTTTAATAGAATATATTTGTTAATTTCACGTCGGTTTCTATTTAACCCATTGTTGGGACCCTAACAGGTACTACCACTCGGGATCAGAGTGGACCTGGGAGCAATGACAATTAAAGGATGGCTCCACACTCCCCAAAGCCCGCAAGCCTGGGCCTCACCACTGGATATAGTTTAAGGGCATATCCAGGACCGATGAGACGTAGGAAATATATGTTTCTATTTAGATCACCATTGAATAGTGATACTTGATGTCGCATTTTAAACTTTAAGTGGAACTATTATTTAGAGATATTTTTATAAAACGAACAGTAGATTCAGTACAATGCAATGCAGATTACACTGTGTTGCGGACTAAGTCACCGCCGGGGGGGGGGGCACGTGAAGCTTTCTCCCGGTACACTACGGGAAGATTCCCTAACTAGATCGATTTGAGTAAAAAGTGTGTTATTTCACCGATTCCGATGACAAGTATGGGAGGGTTATTTGTTGATCCTCAACGTCGGGTCTTATTGGTCATATATTAAACAGATGAATATATATATATATATATATATATATATATATATATATATATATATATATATATAAATTGATGGTGGCGTGGTTCCATCGAGAGAAAAAATGTATATTTAAAAAAGTGTAGTCATCAACAATTGTGAGTTTTTCAGCCTTTTATCATTTTTTATTTTAAAATATTTTTATAACGCGTTTCAAGCTTTGTACAGCTCTCTTCAGATATATCTTTTTGGAGAATAACATTTCAACCCTTCACTTAAAAAGCCTTTATATAAAATATATCTGAAGAGAGCTGTACAAAGCTTGAAACACATTATAAAAACATTTTTAAATAAAAAATGATAAAAGGCTGAAAAGCACACAATTTTTATATATATATATATATATATATATATATATATATATATATATTCATCTGTTTAATTTTAATTCACTCGAATTCTCAAATATAGATTAAACGAAGTGTGTTAATCGACACATTTACCGAAAGTAATCTGGTCGTTTGTGTTCCTTTTCCCTCAAATCCAAAGTTACATTCATGACTTTTCCATTAAAAACTTTCGTGGATTCAAACTCCGAAATTATTCGAGAGTTGAAAATTTTTGCATGGCAGAATCAAAAGAGTATCCATTAATACACGAAAATAGTTTGTACAAAACGGTACAAAAGTATTGAGCTGTTTGTAACGAGCCAACAATCTGCAAAGAATAGCGAAACGTTCTGACCATCTTGACAAGCCTCAGCTAATAAACACGTTAATCAGTGTTACTATCACGACTGCGCATCAGTTGAATCACGCATGCGTATTGAATGAGAGGAGTATCACCATGTTCGACTCATTAAAACTAAGTTTCAACTTCTTCGTTGTCAAACAATACTTATTGTGAGAAATCCGTACTGTGCGTTGACAGTTGAGTTGGGACGAATAATAGGAATTGGAAATATAAATATGGAAATTTTGTTGGAGGATGGCATCGGAGTCGAAATATTTTAACGTAATGTTCAATTCCAAACACGATTATTTTATTTTTTAACTTAATTTTCAATTTATATCATAAAAGGATGAATATTTGTTGCTTTAAATAGAAGTAAAATAAGAATGTACGCGTATTAATAAAACTTTTGATAAAAATAGAACACGTAACTTAGCGCAAGTAGAAAAATTGATACAAGTGAAAACATAAATGAAAAACATAAATGAAAAACATAAATGAAAACCTACAACGATTGATGAGGATGCAATAAATTACAGTGAAAAAAGTATAGGAAAAATAATAAGAGAAATGCGCGCATGTAATTAACGCCTCCTCAAGAATATTTTCATTTTGCGAAAATATATGTATATACATATATATATATATATATATATATATATATATATATATATATATATATATATATATATATATACATGGACTTTTGTGGGAATCTGAAAATAAAAAATAAGAACTAACTAAATATTACGTACGTTTAGAAGAATCGAAATCGGTTATTGTATCAGAATCGGGGAAAATATTGAAATCGTTCTGTCAGTAATATGAAAACTTAGCTGTTTCTATTTTCAAATTATCCTTAACATTAAAATTACCTGTAAAGTAACCCTAACCTAAGTTTTTGGTTTATTTTGGTAAAAAGAGTGTTGAACTCGGTTCAAATTCACTGAAAGGTTGTTGTATGGCAAAAACCAAAGAAAAATCATCTTTTTTATTAAGATATTCCGTAAAAGTCAAATTTAATTCGGTTTTCGGCATTCGTGGTAAAAACAGCTTATGTCACGACTATGTCAGGACTACAAATCTATGGATACCTTTTCCTAAAAAGCACCTTTAATTGTCTACGTTATATTTCTATGCAGTCGTGCGAGGCGAAATGAGAAAAAGTAATGTCCACAAAATCGTTAGTCAACAATCAGTCCCAAGTCACTTGGTTCAATTCTTACTACAGGTGAAAATAACTAAGCATAACATAATTTAAGACTTATTGTCGGTCATGATTGACGGAATGAGAACAATATACCTCCATCAATTAAATAATATGTACATTTAAACCTTCCGCATAGATTCCGATTTCGACCTAAATGGTGTAAGTACAAAGCAAGATGTGAATAGTAGTCCGAAAAATACAAAGGCGTGCATGTATATATATACAGGGTGGGCCAAAATAAGGGTCCTATCTTTAAATATAATCATATATATATATATATATATATATATATAGGACCCTTATTTTGGCCCACCCTATATATATATATATATATATATATTTTACTATAATAATTAAAATTTATTAAATTAAAATAATAATTAAATACCTACATATATAAAAGTTTTTTAATTTTTTTTCATAATATTATTTTGTATCCCTGCAAGTCACCAATTGAAAACGAATAAAGAAAAGTTATAAGCTTTTATACTTTTCGTATTCTTTTTTATTCATATATATATATATATATATATATATATATATATATATATATATATATATATATATATATATATATATATATATATATATTAAATATAATAGGCGGAAGTCTCTCGAGAGCTCTTTCAGCTATCATCTCATCAGGAGAAAATCGATAGCGTAAAATAATAATACTATGTCGAAAGTAAAGAGTTCTAATGGGGAACTATTGAATGTGCCAAAAATACGGGGACACTAAAATAAAGTTTATTAACGTTTAAAAAACGATTAAAATATTGGCACAACGAGGGAGAAAAAAAAATCGAGAGAAAAGATTCAAAGTTCCCGAAAGAGAAACAATGCGTTAGATGTTTCTTTCTGCCGACACAAAGAAGGTTTCCGTACCGCAATAGAGACAGACTCCAAAATTTTTTAATGGTTTCTGGAGTCCGCTCTATTTAGCACCTCGAACGATTCTATTCTATACCTTTCGGCACAGCACGGTTGTCAACCAAATGCTGGCCAATAGATATACATACAGGGTGACCAAAAAAAACGGGCCCCAACTCTAATTATCCTTAGTGTTTTGTCCGAATGAAATGAAACTTTGATCATAACTAGTTTATTATATTCAAAACATCACATCAAAACACAAGAGTCTTTGGCCTTTTCTTCTCCGTTCTACATCATATGGTCGAGATGGCCTCCTTTTGTTTATTTGGGGTCACTCTGTATATGTAATTTAGGTAAATAAAATTATATATATAATTTACGTAACGACTGAAACAATAAATTAAATTGATCGACTTATGGTAATTTTTCTTACCTAAACTGAACAAAATTATATCTTGCCCTTTTTTTTGTTGAATTTCAATTTTTTTTTTTTTATTTTGGATATTTTTAACCTGGAAAAATATATATGTATGAGTGTGAGAGTGTGTGTGTGTGCGTGTGTGTGTGTGTGTAATTAAACAACTTGGGATATTAATGACATATGAATAAATAGCATAAAGTTTTGTTTTAGATAGTTCAATAAGAGTTATAAATAGTTTTCTTTAAAAGTGTTAATACATTAAAAGTGTTAACGCATTAAAAGTGTTAACGCATTAAAAGTGTTAACGCATTGAAAGTGTTACAAGTATTTACTCATTTTTCAAAATGTTGGTCTTTTATTGTGTACAATTGTTTCAGACCCCGGTTTAGTCATACAGATATATAAGAATTCATCAATTATATATTTGCACAATTGGGCTTCATCAGCGTGTAGAAAAAAAAAACAATTTTTCACAAGTTTCACAGCCCACGATAAGAATATTGATTTTATCCACAACATATATATATAAACTATCAAACGGTCTTTATCTGCATTTTAGATAAAACACACTTGCCTTGGATTCAATAATCCCTCCAATTCTCTAGCATTTCTTTTTGTTTTCTATTGCATGTGGTTCAATGAAATCATCAGTGTAACAAGTAATAAAGCAGTCACGAAGTTACCCTTAACTTTATAGATCGATATTCTACCTTGATAATCAGAAACGCAAGAATTGAAGGAAATTATATATATATATATATATATATATATATATATATATATATATATATATATAATTGCCACTTTATCAGGTATAAACAGTAAACAGTTAGAAAGTATTACTGTTTCTATTTCCGTAATCCTTTTTTCTTTTTTTATCGATTATTTTTGTGTTGTTTCTAATTTTTTATCTGTTTCTCCCCAGTTTTTTTTTTTAATTCCGGTTTTAATCTTTCTCTCACTAATTGTACTCTTCCCATCACTCCGTCGCTTTTTCTTTTTAACTTCGCTTTTTACATCTTTCATTCGCTCTTTCTTTACTTCTGTCCCTTTTGACGTTCCATTTCTCTCTTTCTGTCTCAACTTTTTTCTTTATTTTTTCCCTGTATTTCTTTCTCTCTTTTCTTCACCTTATATCACTCTTCCTATTTATTTCATTCATAGTCTTCTTCGTTTTTTTCTTTTTCTTTCTTTTCCATTATCATAGTAAACCTTTTTTGCTCACACTATTTTCTTTACTTTACTTTCTTTGACTGCCTTACTCAGTTCTCTATTTATACAAGGGAGTCAGCAGATATTAAGTCCCGAAGGCTACTCGAGGATAAGGATTAACCTGATAGTGTAGTAATTGTTAATG
The DNA here is from genome assembly GCF_053919585.1 of Euprymna scolopes. Taxonomy (NCBI): domain Eukaryota; kingdom Metazoa; phylum Mollusca; class Cephalopoda; order Sepiida; family Sepiolidae; genus Euprymna; species Euprymna scolopes. The sequence continues at coordinate 16,481,599 of NC_136520.1, forward strand.
GTGTAAATTTAGTAGAATTTGATTACTTATGGGGGCGCTCAACAAGAACTTCTTTACATTGGATATGAGTTGTAATTGGCAGGGAAGCAAGTAAGCAGAACAGTGTTCCACAGGCGGGCAGTTTTAGGAAATACGTTCTGTTCGTGGAATCTTGGTTCAGGTTAAGGCACTGATAGAAGATGGAGAAAATCGATAATAGTGAGTGTAGCTAATCGAATCTTTAATGTAAAAAAATGAGAGTACCATAGATTGGAGCTCACACGAGCACTTGTCATGAAAATAGCGATAGAGCAGTGACGAGAAAAAGATTGCAGAGAAGAGAAAAAAGCTACACATATTAGGGTTCGAAGCTGGTTTTCAACTCTATCAATGCAAGATGGGAATGGCCGAGCAAAACCTGCCCAGATGTGGGAACAATCCTCTATTTTAGGACGTACGAGTTGCCGTTAATAAATTTCAGACATTTTTCGTATGGGTACTTTTATTGATAGTGCACACATGAAACTCTAGTCCCCTTCAAAGTAATCTCCTCTGGCTGCAATGCACTTGTTGTACCCGTTCCAACAACTTCTGGAAGCCCCCATTGAAGATCTTCTTGTGTGAACGTGTCAATGACCCTCGTCACAGTCTCTTTCACATCAATTATCTCATAATGACAGCCTTTAAGGTATTCTTTGAGCTTAGGTAATAACCAAAAGTTACAGGGAGCAAGGTATTTTCAAGGTTTAAAACATAACTTTATTGCATAACTTTCTTCTAAAGTGGTTTCACTTCCAGACTGCATTTTTGAAATTTACAAGCTGTGACACTTAGGCTTTAGTATGGTGTATTCTAATTCCAGCTGTAACTGTTTATTTAAACCTTACATCATAAAAATTGGTCAGTCATCTCAAAAACTGTATAGCAATAACATACTGAATTTTCAAGAGTCTCCGACAATTTTAAATGCCTGTACAAAAAGTCTGCAGGTACCTCGTCATTGACTCTTACAAAGATAGAGTATTTCATTAGCAGTGAGATATCCACTAGAGTGATAGTGTTAGATAATAACATTTTTAAAAGTGAATTAATTATTATCGATCTATCTGTCTGTCTATTTATCTATCTATTCAATGATATTCTTAAAATAGTTTATATTGGGAGTTATTTATTGTTTATAGAATAAAATGTACCAATGGGTTTTAGCAGAAGATGTTTACATAAATTAGCTTAGTTAAATATAAACAAAATTACATTGAACAGGCGTATGTGACAGAGGAGGTCACGTTAAGTACACGTGTTTTTTTAATCTGTTACGTCACTGGAACTGAAGCCAGGAGGTCAGGAAGTTTAGTCAGTCGAAGAGTTGGAGTTTGATCACGAGAGTTAACAGACGGTAGTTTGAGTTTAGTAACGAGAGTGAATAGACGTACTTCAAGCCGGGGGGGGGGCTTTAACAAATAAGCATGTAGACATGTAATACAGATTCTGTGAAGACCATTTGAGACAACTGAAATAAATATAAAGTGTTGTTCTGTGGTTCCACAAAAGAGGAAAAAACAGAGGTCTCAATTGTTGGTTGTTTCATGGTTCATGACGGAGCTCAGCAGTGAAGATAGAAGAACTCTTGAAGAAAAAAAAGGTATGAAGCATATATCATTCTTCCTATAAAGAAAATGATACCTTTACGTAAATATGAACTGTAATATTTACCCATGTGATAACTCTCTGATACAACATGACTCAGTTTACACGCCGATATCATATCCCCTGGCTAAACAATAATACATACAATGTATAGCGGGTATTATAAGAACAATATCTCCCCCATCTGAGTATATAACAGTAGAATAATCTAACCATTTGTCACATTTGGGTGCATCTGCTATTAGTCTCTCACTTCTAGACAGGGTTCAAAAGAGAGTCGCCAACCTGATAGGCTTCAGCCTTTGTCCCATCGACGAAATGTTGCATCCCTCTGCCTGTTCTACAAGTACTTTAATGGCGAATGTTCTGATGAACTACAGGCACTTGTACCCCCTTGACAAACCTGACAAGCAGCTCCCACCCCTTCACAGTAGAGATTCCTACGTATAAGAAGACCTTCTACTCCAATAGTTTCTTCCCCAGAACTGCTAGACTTTGGAACTCCCTGCCGGGATTCTGCTGTTTCAACTGTACTGATATGCAGAAGTTCAAGTGTAATGAGAACAGACATCTTGCTACTCATCTCCCCTCACAATATCACCGCAACTTATGTCTCCGATAGTATCTCTCAAAGTGGTACTGTGCCTTGTTTGGGGTGAAAATTGAATTTAAAAAAGAGGCTTTGTTTTTATTATTAGCTTGAAAAAGCCTTTAAAATATGGAAAATGTTTTTAAAAGGGCTTGAAAATTATGTTCTTTATGTCTGAATATTTAGAATAAAATTGAAACGAATACTACTAAAATAATTTTTTTAAATATTAAAATATCATTAAAATATTTTTAATATGAAAAATAAAATCAAAATAAACATATTCTTTCGAAATTTCAATACATTATTTATACAAGGGTTACGCCACTTTATAACGAAACTTTACGGATGACATTCAAAATCGAAATAAATACTATTAAAATATTTTTAAATACGAATTAAAATATTTTAAATACTAATTAAAATATTATTAAAATACTAATTAAAATATTATTAAAATACTAATTAAAATATTATTAGTTATTTGGTTTATTATATCATTCTGTATATATTCATTTTGTCTGGAGAAGGCCTTGAAAATGGACATAAAACATCTGTATGAACCCTGTAACAAAAAATCGCTTCATTCTCCCTTCCATTGCTCACTTTTTCTTTCTCGCCGCTTCCCCCCCTTTTCTTCTTTTTTAAACTTTACCCTTATTCTCTGTAACCCCCTCACTATCTCTTTCCATACCTTCTATCTCTTTTTTATTTCTTATATCACACACTTTTCTTCTTCGTCTCTTTCACTGCCCCTTTCCCTTTTTCCCTCCCCATTCTCCCTCACTTTTTCATTCCCTCGCTTTCTTTTTATCAGTTCTTTCTTTCTTTTTTATCATTTATTCTCTGTTAGCTTTTACACTATCACTCTTTACAATGAATATGTTACTATAGCTATTGTAGGTTAGCGTTGAATAACCCAAAAGGGTTGATGTGCAATAAAGCTGACGAATCAAATAAATTTTTCTCCTTTCTCCCCCCTCTCTCTCTCTTTCTTTATTTTATTTCCTTTTAATCTTCCCATTTATTATATCTTACTTTTACCCGCTCCCATTCAATCCAATTCAGTTATTTCACTACAGCATCACCAAAACAGCCCCCCGTCCGACCACCGTACTCACCCTCTTTTGATAAGATCAATAACATCCTTCGTTTTAAAGTACAACATCACGCATGCGTCATGCTGACCAGCAAAACCAAGAAAGATCCTAAATTCTAAGTTCGCAATTTACCTCATTCCCAGAGGAAATCATCCAGTCTGACATTCCGTCTCCTTTCAATGATTAAGGGGAGGGCGACATCAAAAAAGGGAGGAGGACATTTAGATCCTGATTTGATTACACAATTATGTTCTTTTCTTTCCCAGAGGACAATTGAAGTCCTCGGGGTTAGGCAAGGGCTGAGAGGGGGATGCAATTTAGGTGTGTAACGAAAGGTGATCAGAACAGACAATGGACAATTTCCATTTTGTTTTACTAACATTCGCTGGATTTCTTTTTTTTAACCAGGCAATTCAACTAGCAGCATCATCCATCATTATATGATTCTCATTAGGTTCTTTAAAGCAAGTCGTCCACGAACATTTCGGCCCTTCCCCAAAGTAACTAGAATCACAACTGATTTATTCTTCAAAATATCTGGGGAGATATTATGCTCCACAATATTAAGTTTACAACATTCTCCCTTTTCAAAATGGCTGAATTCGCTTATGATGTGGTTCTTTGTTTCGTCTCTTTGTCTACTGAGAAAATATTAATGATTGATATTTGTAAAACACAACTAATGAATTTTGATTTAAATTTGAAACAGAGCATATTTTTCCTGATTCTCAAAGACTCGTCGGATATATTCAGAATTGCATTTGAATTAAAAAAAAACAACATTTTTTCATTTAGATCTTATTATTATGTGGCTTAATAGGAAATTTATGAAAATATTATTTTCACTAAACACAAAACCATTTTTTTAGGATTCTGATATTTAAACAAAACATTTTCTCGGTCTATGGAAATGTTCATTCGATGAATTATAGCGTATAATTAAATGAAATTTATTTCGTGTAAGATTATATATTAATTAATATTAACAAGATATGTTGTATATAAAGAAATAAATTCCTTTATAAAAAAATATGCGTTGCTTTTAGCATTCCAAACGTATTATTTAAACATTGCAAAGATAGCAAATAAATGTGATTAAAAGTTTAAATAACTTTTTAAAAAAAACTATATATTATTTTAATTGGAATTCATTATTATGAGTATTATTTATATTAATTTATTTATTGCGGACTATTATTCTCATCTTTATTAGTTGTTTCACGACGTTTCGGCCCACTATTCCTCTGACCTCCGTCAGGTGGTAACTGCGACGGATAGGAACTCCGAATCTCCCTACTACATTCTCAGCAATTACTGCCATCCGTAGTTGTTGTCGTCTCACAACGTTTTTGACCAAGTGACTTGCCAGCTTTGGGTAGGACTGAAACCGCTATCTTCAAACAATTCTGACCTGGAACTGTAGAGATTCAACATTTCTATCAACTGCGCCACGGGCCCCGAACGTGGTAAGATGACAACAACTACGAATGGCAGTAATTGCTGAGAATGCAGTTAGGAGATTCGGAGTTCCTATCCGTCGCGGTTACCACCTGATGAAGGCCAGAGGAATAGTGGGCCGAAACGTCGTGAAACAACAATTAAGAAAGATGAGAATAATAGTCCGCAATAAATAAATTAATATAAACTTTAAAACTCATCTAACAAATTCAGAAATTCAATTTCATAATAAATAAACAGTATTTATGTTATGAAATATACATTTTTGCAAGTGTTGCCATTTTAGAGTTTGGTGCCTTTGGGGGCACACTCTAAGCAAATAAATAATTTCACACAAGCCACTGAAATAACAAACACACCAATTCATACAACTTAATAAAGAAAAAGGGATTATTTTAGCCACTGGTTAATGTCCGCAGGCAGATATTGTTTCCGAATAAACCTAGCCTCTGGCCACCTCGTCGATACCGGATTAGGGGCAGTGTGTGAGAGAAAGAGAGAGAGAAAGAGAGAGAGAGAGAGAGAGAGAGGAAGGGTCCGATCTTGTTGGCGTCTCTCTCGGTAAGAAAGAGGTTTTTCTCTTCCAACCGTGAGCTGTCAGAGTTCCCTAGAGGAGGGAAAGGATCAATGTGCCGCACCTCTGATTGGTCAGTATGTGGCCGGCCGAATCACACCAGGGAGAGGTATTGACTCGCAAGGGAAAAGTTGTATTTGTTTCTGCGACACCATATCATCTTCCAAAATCCTACGCTTTTATTTTGTTTCTTTTACAAAATCAAACCAATCGAACTCCTTACTGATTCATTTCATTTTCTTACGACGAAGAACATATTGCAAAAGTTGACATATAAAATGATTTTATAAAATCTTATTACATGCCAAATTATCAGATTATAAAGAGAAAAAAAGTGTAGTATAATTATTACTAACAGAAAATTAAATTAAAATCTATAGAAAGATGTGATGTTTACTATAGTTACATTTCTTGTAATCCCGAACAGTTCCTCATATTTGTCTACAAAACTGTTTATTTTTTTAATCCACTGTCTGATCTGAACTAATGTTACACTGATTATTCTATTGACGAACTTTCTATTGTTTGCTTATGTGATAATGTTTTCAACGACCGTGAAATGTCCACGTCTTTTACTAATTATTATTATTATTATTATTATTATTATTATTATTATTATTATTGATAATAATAATAATGATAATAATAATAATAATAATAATAATGATAATAATAATAATAATTTCTACGTTTATTTACCTTAATTTGTGCGTTACGCTTTGAAAAAGGTAAAATACAATTTTTTTAAAAACCCATAGTGCTTTTAAAAGGCCAAAATACCAATTTTAAAGACCATACAACTTTTAAAAAAAAAACAGCCAAATACAATATTTTAAAAAACAAACTGCTTTAAGAAAAAAAGGCCAAATTCGCAAACTTAAACCTAAAAAGATTGATCTGAGAACTATATATAAGTATGTGAAGTAACCTCCCTTTGATTTAGCCTCGTTTTCGAATATCATTATATCAATATACGACCATTGTTGTAACGATGTGAGAAACTCGTAGTAGTTTCAACATGTAGCGTTTTACGAGCGAAGAAAAACACAGCGAAACGTTATGTAAAAAAGGGAAAAATCAAAAGAAAAAATGCAAACTAAAACAAGAAAAACATTATTTTATTTTATTTTTTTTATTACATTTTCACCCCAAACAAGGCAAATTGCCACTTTGGTGTAGGGGGCTACTATCAGGGGCAACAACTACTGGGGTACTATGTAGGGATTTGGGCAGCAAGGTGTCGATCACGTTACACTTGAACTTCTGCACGTCAGTACTGTTGGGGAAGCAGGGACCTGGAATGGAATTCCAGAGTCTAGCGGTTCTGGGGAAGAAATTATTGGAGTAAAAAGATCTTTTACATCTAGGGATCTCTACAGTGTGGGGTGGAATTTAGCAGCCTGTCGGGTTTGTCGAGGGTGCTCACGTCGTGGGGGCACAAGTGATTGCAGTTCGTCAGAGCATTCACCACTAAAATACTTGTAGAAAAGGCAGAGGGATGCAACATTTCGTCGATGGGACAGAGGCTGAAGCTTAGATGCCAGTTCAGGGTCTATCAGGTTTGCGACTCTCTTTTGAACCTTGTCAAGGAGCGAGAGACTAGTAGCAGATGCACCAGCCCAGATGTGGCAGCAATACTCCATACATGGGCGAATGGTGGCCTTATAGAGGTACAGGATACTTTCGGGTGTTAGTAGTTTTCTAGCACGGTAGAGAGAGCCCACCTTTCTTGCAGCGGCCCTGGCAATGCCTTCAATGTAATTGTTCCAACTCATGTTTCCTGTGAACGTTAGGCCAAGGAGTTTGAAAGATGGACTCTCAGATAAAGAGTCGTTGGCCATTGCTATAGGTGGTAGAGAGGGTTTCTTGTAATTATTGAATGAAACTAGTTTAGTCTTGGCAGCATTGAACGCGACCAACCACTTTTGTCCCCATTCCACTACAGATTGGAGGTCTTCCTCTAGTGTTTATGTCATTTCTTTAGAAATGTGTTCATTCGTCTTCCTGTCGTGCCTGCCATAGAGTGTAGTGTCATCAGCATATATACCCATCTCACTGGCAATGTTGTCGGGGAGGTCATTTATGAATATCAGGAACAATAGAGGTCCAAGGATAGAACCCTGGGGTACCCCCGCATTTATATCATATTGTTTAGATGTGCGACCGTCGAGGACAACCTGGATTTTTCTCTTATCTAAGAAGGATTTAATTATGTTAAGTATTCTACCAGTGATACCGTATGATCTGATTTTACTGAGGAGACCCTCATGCCATACCCTGTCAAAAGCCTTAGATATATCTAGAGCTACCGCTCTGCCCTCTCCCGCTTTGTCCAGTGAATGGTATATACGTTCAGAGATCACAGTTAAGATGTCTGCTGTGGAACGGGCTTTCTAAATCCATATTGTTTGTCAGTCAGTAGTTTAGCATCTGTAAGATGATGGACTAGAGCATGGTTAATTATGGTCTCAAATATTTTGGCAAAAAGTGAGAGGAGGCTAATGGGGCGATAATTTGATGGGTTTGTCCTTTCGCCAGAATTCTTGAATACTGGTACAACAGAAGCAGTTTTCCAACAGACCGGAAAGCAAGCTTCATTAAGGCATTTGTTGTAGAGTTTGGAGAGAACTGGAGCTACTTCGGCTGAGAACTTTTTTAATAGCACAGCTGGGATAAGATCGGGTCCACATGCTTTTGAGGTGTCAAGGTTTTTTATGATAGCATGCACCTGAGCAGGGGTGGTTTTCAGATCGTCTAGTGTGGCGTCTGTCCGCATAGGAAAGTCAGGTAGGGGGTGGTTGGAAGGGTCCAGTGTGGAGTTTGAGGCAAACCGACTATCAAGCATGTTAGCCTTGTCGGTTGCTGAGGAGACAACCTCGTGATTGTTGGTTAGTGTGGGAATTGTTGATTGCCCATTATTTACTACACTGTTGTAGATTTTCCAGAAGTCTCGAGTTCCTAGTTTTTGTGCTTCGATGCGCTTTTTAGTGGTTTCCGTAAATTCTCTCTTAGCTGTCGCTATTTCTTTCTTAACGTTATTTCTAGCTTCTATATACTTCAGTCTGTTTGAACTGGACTTATGTCGGTGAAACGTACGGTATGCATGCTGCTTTTGAGCAATGGCAGTTGCATAAGTCGACGTAAACCATTGGGGAGAGTGGGGCTTACTATAAAATTTCCGCAAAGAGGTGTTGGGATAAAGTAAAGATTGACTTTTACAACGAACTCACATACACACAGGCACACACACAGACGAAGTTTCTTTTATATAATAGTAGTGATAGTGATAGTGATATATATATATTCTTGTTATTGAAAATTGATTCAAATTTTCAAAAATAAATTATTGGAAGGTATACAAAAGTTTTATAATTTGAGTACAGATAACCAAGAAAAACTTTATTCCATGGAGTTTCGAATAATGCGATTCTTCTCATCAGAGGGATGAAGTTTGCAAACTCTACAATAAATTTTGTAGGTTACTGCATTAAAGAAAACAAACAATCTGGAAGTTTTCATATTTGTATCAAAAATTCATTTTACATTTAGAGACAGTTTATAGGGCCTCAATGAGTTTAAGAAAGCAAGAAACAGGAAAAGAGAGAAAAAGTATATATATATATATATATATATATATATATATATATATATATATATATATAGGATTGATATGTAGTTTGCTTGAAGCATTGTGTGAGATAGCCTTGTAAATCTCTACTATATATAAATATATATATATATATATATATATATATGTATCTTAGTAAGTAGATACGACGGTGCCCGGGACTTAATGATTATCAAAGAATATTTGACACTCGCATATTTTGATTTTCATCGAAATCGATGAAATTGCCCCTTTATTTTTTTGTTAAATTTAAATCGGTTGATTGCCTTCTCTAGTTGTGGATCTATCGCGATTCGCCGAAGGGGTTAGGGTTAGGGTTATGATTTTGTCCACAATACATTGTAGTTTATATTGCACTGTATAGAACACGCCCCTGTCTTACATAAGAATCTACTCTTAATTCTATATGTCAAGCCATTCAGCCTATATTGTAATAAAACTTCTCCAATGCTCTTGAGACGTTAGGCTATGCAAGATACTGACTTTGGTGAAAACGGTCTGTCCATTCTTTTATCAGATTATTTCGATTTTTGATTATCGATACTTACTAAAAATATTCCGATACGATTCAAAGAACATTGCCAGACAAATGAAGTAACTTCGTGTTAAATTTCATAAATATATGCACAGGCGTTTTCGAGTCTGTAGTCTGCGACCTCTCAAATACACAGAGACACATAAAGGGCAAATTTCCGTTTATATATATATATATATATATATATATATATATATATATATATGCACATCATCTAAAATAACGAAGGTCGTTGTGTAAAAGCCTACTAAATATTTGTTTTCCTGTACATCGTTTTCTACAAGGCTCCAAATTGACGAGACTTGAAGAAACAAACGAATTCGAAACGCGAAACGTGGGAAAACCTAAATTGAACCGTGTACAAATTTAACCAAAAAATTGCTAAACTACAAAAGAAGGAGATAACCGATGTTGGTAAAACTCTGAACCGGAAGAAAAACGTTGATGAATGTTTGTCAAAAAAAAAAGTTGTTTTAGCCCCTCCATTCGTTTATCGATGTTTATTGACTGCCTCCATTTTTTGTATTTCTTGTATTTGTATCAACGTCTTTCGAAAATTACTTGCGAATAATTTAAACGGCAAATACGACAGCTGATTGGTTGCTTGGTTTAGCGCATGCGTAACAACACAACTGCAGAAATATATTTCATTTTTTTATTTGTATTGTTCAAAAAGTTCCAAGCAAAAAGTGAACCTATTTAACACAAGGAAAAACGAAAAAGGGTTAAATTAAGAACGTGTAAATTTGTTTTCTGGGTTTTTTGTTTGTTTGTTTCAAAGAAGAAAAACAAAGCGTGAGATAGAAAAGAGTTAAAAAGTTTGACAGTTACAGGGAAAACTTACAACGAATCGAAGTAAAAATATTACAAGATCTTATTACCATAATTGTAAAAAATATTATTTTACCTATATATTCCTGACATAATTATGAATTTCTATGAGCAGAGCCTCTTTCTAGTAAATTCGCAGTACGAGTACAGATTTGGAACCAGCTGAAAACGACTGTTGTGGTTGTCATATTCCGGCCATTCACGTAAACAATAGTAAGAAGCCAAAGTGCTTAGAAAATCAGAAGGATCAAGCAGACGACAACACGTGATTTTCTAAAGAGATAACCTCACAGAGAAAAAAGCATTCCTTATTGACAGAATCTAATAAGAAACTCCTTTTTACCTTTGCGCTTACTAAATAATCTAATAAGAAACTCCTTTTTTTTTTTTTCAGAATCTAATAAGAAACTCCTTTTTTACCTTTGCGCTTACTAAAAAAAATTCTGTTAAATTTTCGAAAATTACTAAACTAAACTTGCTATAAGAAATTATTCACTGGTACTTTTTAGCAACAGGTATCCAGAAAATATCAGTAATTATGCCATTAATTCCCAGTTTCACAATAGACTTCTCAGATTTTTAACGAACTTATCCGAACGAAAAATCAACCGTGTTATTAGGCTTTATTAAATGTTGTTTATTCTTTTGCGATAAAGTTATTTAACGAAAGAAACTATTTTTGTAGGGTATTCAATAGTTTTTTGTAATGTTTTTCCCTTACTTCTCTACGGTACGAACCGAACCGGTTTTTGCTCTAACTCTAAATTAATGGTTACTTAATCTAACCATAAGCTAATCCTGAACTGATCATTTTAATAAATTTAAATAAAAAGATATTAATAAAAAATTCAAATAAAAAGTTGCAAAAGTAATAAGGATATCCCAAAAACTATGTAAAAATCAGAAATTGATCTTACCTAGTGATTAAATTATTGTCGTCTAGTAAGTAACAGCTCCTTTTTTTCATTTCGGTAAAAGTCGGAATTCGTTCGTAGATGTAAACATATATAATTATACGTATATTTATATATATTTATAAGTACTTAAGTATATTTGTGCGATGTTTATAACTTTAAATATACATAGAGACAAAGAAATTTAAATCGTATAATTGCTTAGATGATTATATATATATATATGTGTGTGTGTGTGTGTGTGTGTGTGTGTGTGTGTGTGTGTGTGTGTGTGTATGTGTGTATGTGTGTGTGGTAAGGCAAGGCAATTTTTTTATTGATAATGTATGCAAAGACTGTTAAATGCTGTAAAATATTTTACAAGACTTAACGTAATAGATGTTTCCTTTTCACGCTCATTCTGGCGTCGTGGAATTGAAATCACTAACGAAGGGCAGTTCGATAGTGAAAGACACAGACTGTAACATCATAAGTAAATTCACTTGACGTCTGACTGATTTCACTTGCGCATTTATTTGCCATCTTTTAAATTGCTCTTATTTTCTACAGCTATTTTGTTTATTTCCTTTTTGCATATGATAATGATTCGACGAAAATCGAAAATGTTCGTGATATCTATAGGACACGTAATTTATTTTTTAGTTTAACACAAAATGTAGCACATTAATCCTTTAAAAAAATCTAAAAAAAGAATTGGTATAATAAAGTATAAAAATTATGTTGTTTGTAACATTATCTGCAAATAGGTGTTGGGATATAGTAAAGATTGACTTTTACAACGAACTCACATACCCACACATTTATATATATATATATATATATATATATATATATATATATATATATATATATATATATATATATGTTAACGTTTTTATGGGAAAATTTCTTACTTGAAAATTCAGCATCAATCACCAATCAGTGTCCTATCGTTTCTGAAACGATATAAATTGTGCTTATTTGAACAAAACCCCAGCACAAGCAACGATATTAGACATCAAATAGAAAATGATCAATGATATGATTGTTCGCAAACTGATGATACGGAATAGTTAAACGGCAAAAAAAGATTATAAAAGGAGATAAATATTAACTACTTCGAAATTGTTATGGTGACTATATCGAGCAATTATAAATAATATTTGCATAGATGAACACCTTAGTGGATGTATCAAAAGACTATACGGCATGTAAATGATTTTATATATATATACTAGAAAGATCGAGCTAATTCTTTAATGTGATATGCAAATGAGGTTACTCATAAGGTGCAAATTTCGTTTGTAAAATACTATATATAGAAATCATGCATATAATTTATATGATCTTCTTTAATAGAAATAGCCTATAACGGATTTATATATTTCTTGAGCAGGAGAGGTGGACACACGGATCAAGAAATAGCCTATAACGGATTTATATATTTCATTACCAGGAGAGGTGGACACACAGATCAAGAAATAGCCTATAACGGATTTATATATTTCTTGAGCAGGAGAGGTGGACACACAGATCCAGAAATAGCCTATAACGGATTTATATATTTCTTTACCAGAAGAGGTGGACACACAGATCCAGAAATAGCCTATAACGGATTTATATATTTCTTTACCAGGAGAGGTGGACACACAGATCCAGAAATAGCCTATAACGGATTTATATATTTCTTTACCAGGAGAGGTGGACACACAGATCAAGAAATAGCCTATAACGGATTAATATATTTCTTTACCAGGAGAGGTGGACACACAGATCAAGAAATAGCCTATAACGGATTTATATAGTTCTTTACCAGGAGAGGTGGACACACAGATCCAGAAATAGCCTATAACGGATTTATATATTTCTTTACCAGGAGAGGTGGACACACAGATCAAGAAATAGCCTATAACGGATTTATATATTTCTTTACCAGGAGAGGTGGACACACAGATCCAGAAATAGCCTATAACGGATTTATATAGTTCTTTACCAGGAGAGGTGGACACACAGATCAAGAAATAGCCTATAACGGATTTATATATTTCTTTACCAGGAGAGGTGGACACACAGATCCAGAAATAGCCTATAACGGATTTATATATTTCTTTACCAGGAGAGGTGGATACTCAGATCAAGAAATAGCCTATAACGGATTTATATATTTCTTGAGCAGGAGAGGTGGACACACAGATCCAGAAATAGCCTATAACGGATTTATATATTTCTTTATAAGGAGAGGTGGACACACAGATCAAGAAATAGCCTATAACGGATTTATATATTTCTTTACCAGGAGAGGTGGACACACAGATCAAGAAATAGCCTATAACGGATTTATATATTTCTTTACCAGGAGAGGTGGACACACAGATCCAGAAATAGCCTATAACGGATTTATATATTTCTTTACCAGGAGAGGTGGACACACAGATCCAGAAATAGCCTATAACGGATTTATATATTTCTTGAGCAGGAGAGGTGGACACACAGATCCAGAAATAGCCTATAACAGATTTATATATTTCTTTACCAGGAGAGGTGGATACTCAGATCAAGAAATAGCCTATAACGGATTTATATATTTCTTTATAAGGAGAAGTGGACACACAGATCCAGAAATAGCCTATAACGGATTTATATATTTCTTTACCAGGAGAGGTGGATACTCAGATCAAGAAATAGCCTATAACGGATTTATATATTTCTTGAGCAGGAGAGGTGGACACACAGATCCAGAAATAGCCTATAACGGATTTATATATTTCTTTACCAGGAGAGGTGGACACACAGATCAAGAAATAGCCTATAACGGAGTTATATATTTCTTTACCAGGAGAGGTGGATACTCAGATCAAGAAATAGCCTATAACGGATTTATATATTTCTTTATCAGGAGAGGTGGATACTCAGATCAAGAAATAGCCTATAACGGATTTATATATTTCTTTACCAGGAGAGGTGGACACACAGATCCAGAAATAGCCTATAACAGATTTATATATTTCTTTACCAGGAGAGGTGGATACTCAGATCAAGAAATAGCCTATAACGGATTTATATATTTCTTTATAAGGAGAGGTGGACACACAGATCCAGAAATAGCCTATAACGGATTTATATATTTCTTTACCAGGAGAGGTGGAGACACAGATCCAGAAATAGCCTATAACGGATTTATATATTTCTTTACCAGGAGAGGTGGACACACAGATCAAGAAATAGCCTATAACGGATTTATATATTTCTTTACCAGAAGAGGTGGACACACAGATCCAGAAATAGCCTTTAACGGATTTATATATTTCTTTACCAGGAGAGGTGGAGACACAGATCCAGAAATAGCCTATAACGGATTTATATATTTCTTTACCAGGAGAGGTGGAGACACAGATCCAGAAATAGCCTATAACGGATTTATATATTTCTTTACCAGGAGAGGTGGACACACAGATCAAGAAATAGCCTATAACGGATTTATATATTTCTTTACCAGGAGAGGTGGACACACAGATCCAGAAATAGCCTATAACGGATTTATATATTTCTTTACCAGGAGAGGTGGACACACAGATCAAGAAATAGCCTATAACGGATTTATATATTTCTTTACCAGGAGAGGTGGACACACAGATCCAGAAATAGCCTATAACGGATTTATATATTTCTTTACCAGGAGAGGTGGACACACAGATCAAGAAATAGCCTATAACGGATTTATATATTTCTTTACCAGGAGAGGTGGACACACAGATCCAGAAATAGCCTATAACGGATTTATATATTTCTTTACCAGGAGAGGTGGATACTCAGATCAAGAAATAGCCTATAACGGATTTATATATTTCTTGAGCAGGAGAGGTGGACACACAGATCCAGAAATAGCCTATAACGGATTTATATATTTCTTTATAAGGAGAGGTGGACACACAGATCAAGAAATAGCCTATAACGGATTTATATATTTCTTTACCAGGAGAGGTGGACACACAGATCAAGAAATAGCCTATAACGGATTTATATATTTCTTTACCAGGAGAGGTGGACACACAGATCCAGAAATAGCCTATAACGGATTTATATATTTCTTTACCATGAGAGGTGGACGCACAGATCAAGAAATAGCCTATCGCGGATTTATATATTTCTTGAGCAGGAGAGGTGGACACACAGATCCAGAAATAGCCTATAACAGATTTATATATTTCTTTACCAGGAGAGGTGGATACTCAGATCAAGAAATAGCCTATAACGGATTTATATATTTCTTTATTAGGAGAGGTGGACACACAGATCCAGAAATAGCCTATAACGGATTTATATATTTTTTTACCAGGAGAGGTGGATACTCAGATCCAGAAATAGCCTATAACGGATTTATATATTTCTTGAGCAGGAGAGGTGGACACACAGATCCAGAAATAGCCTATAACGGATTTATATATTTCTTTACCAGGAGAGGTGGACACACAGATCCAGAAATAGCCTATAACAGATTTATATATTTCTTTACCAGGAGAGGTCGATACTCAGATCAAGAAATAGCCTATAACGGATTTATATATTTCTTTATAAGGAGAGGTGGACACACAGATCCAGAAATAGCCTATAACGGATTTATATATTTCTTTACCAGGAGAGGTGGATACTCAGATCAAGAAATAGCCTATAACGGATTTATATATTTCTTGAGCAGGAGAGGTGGAAACACAGATCCAGAAATAGCCTATAACGGATTTATATATTTCTTTACCAGGAGAGGTGGACACACAGATCCAGAAATAGCCTATAACGGATTTATATATTTCTTTACCAGAAGAGGTGGATACTCAGATCCAGAAATAGTCTATAACGGATTTATATATTTCTTTACCAGGAGAGGTGGACACACAGATCAAGAAATAGCCTATAACGGATTTATATATTTCTTGAGCAGGAGAGGTGGACACACAGATCAAGAAATAGCCTATAACGGATTTATATATTTCTTTACCAGGAGAGGTGGACACACATATCAAGAAATAGCCTATAACGGATTTATATATTTCTTGAGCAGGAGAGGTGGACACACAGATCCAGAAATAGCCTATAACGGATTTATATATTTCTTAACCAGGAGAGGTGGACACACAGATAAAGAAATAGCCTATAACGGATTTATATATTTCTTTACCAGGAGAGATTGACACACAGATCAAGAAATAGCCTATACCGGATTTATATATTTCTTTACCAGGAGAGGTTGACACACAGATCAAGAAATAGCCTATAACGGATTTATATATTTCATTACCAGGAGAGGTGGACACACAGATCAAGAAATAGCCTATAACGGATTTATATATTTCTTTACCAGGAGGGATTGACACACAGATCCAGAAATAGCCTATAACGGATTTATATATTTCTTACCAGGAGAGGTGGACACACATATCAAGAAATAGCCTGTAACGGATATATATATTTCTTTACCAGGAGAGGTGGACACACAGCTCAAGAAATAGCCTATAACGGATGTATATATTTCTTTACCAGGAGCAGTTGACACACAGATCCAGAAATAGCCTATAACGGATTTATATATTTCTTTACCAGGAGAGATTGACACACAGATCAAGAAATAGCCTATAACGGATTTATATAATTTTTGACCAGGAGAGGTAGACACACATATCAAGAAATAGCCTATAACGGATTTATATATTTCTTTACCAGGAGAGGTGGAGACACATATCAAGAAATAGCCTATAACGGATTTATATAATTTTTGACCAGGAGAGGTGGATACTCAGATCAAGAAATAGCCTATAACGGATTTATATATTTCCCTTATTCTTTGTCCATGGAGAGGTGTACACTCAGACACACACGCCCGCGCGTGCGTGCGCTACTAATTATATATATATATATATGTATATATATATATATATATATATATATATATATTATGTGGATTCATCGCACTACTGTTCTCAGTACTTCGTTAAATCCAAATAATAAGAATAACTAATCCCCATCTTAAAAATTCAGAAACGTCATATATATATATATATATATATATATATATATATATATATATATATATATATATATATATATATATATATATATATATATATATTATATATATATAGGGCGGGACGATAAATGTATCGCCCTTAATAAAACAACACTACACCTTTATTTTATAATTTTTACTGAAAAAATCAATTCAGGTAAATTGATTATGTAGTAGAGCTGAAATCTAGTCAATGTAATCACCTTCAGCCTCAATCACCGCCTCTCCACAAGCGCCGGTGGGATCTCGAGGAATACTTGGCGGATGGCGATAATCAGGCTGACGTTGGTATTGTGGGAGGTCATGTTGATGGTGTTCTTCATCATAGAAAAATAGAAAAAGGATTACGTCATTAAATGAAACTAGAAAGTTAGGAAATTTGCAATCCTCCTAGTAATTATAGCAGCCAGTGGGTTAACGAAAAAGAAGTAAACAACTATTTGACTAATATACTTGGTGAACTAAGTGCAAGAGAGATTACATTAATTGCATTAAAATGAACAGCCAGCATCCTATAAGTATCTCCTGTATATAATCTGCAAATTAGCCGGTGAATAGCTGACATCCGGTATGATGACTCATCTCTAAAATAAGAAAAGGCACAATAGATTGAATTATGAAAAAAAAGGCACAATAGATTGAATTATGAAAAAATCTACTATTGCTATGTAGAAAGTAATGAGTGCAAGTAAACATATTTTATTACATATGTTTTTTTTTTATTTTCTAGATTAAAATTTGATAAAGTACAAGGTTCAAACCTAGACGCTATTGGACAATTTATTGAAATAAGCTGTATATCAAAACAGATTGCTATGGGATTAAAATACGCGCGCCTGTGTGCGTATGCGTGTATGTGCGTGTGTGTATGTGTGTGCATGTGTGTATGTGCGTTATAGAGAGAGAGAGAGAGAGAGAGAGAAAGAGAGAGAAGAAAAGGAGTGGGAGAGATGAAGAGAAAGTGGTGCGAGAGAAGCAGAGCGGGCGTGGATTCACGGAATGATCGCTCGTTCTCGCGTGATCACACAAATAAAAGTTATAAAGAGGAAACGCGTAGATTCCATGAAAGATAATTGATTTATCTTTTTCGCGGGTATGTAAGTCACGGCGGGGCGGGGAATGTATGTAGATGTAGATATGTGATATTTTAAGTTAATAAGGGTAAAAGATGTAAAAATATAGATTTAATCAGCGTGGACACAGGATTGAATTTCCCTAATGAATTATTTGCGTTTCATGCTCAAAGTGATCATCTGACCGTAAGGATGACTCATTTTATTTAATGTGTAATTCAATATATATATATATATATATATATATATATATAATTCATTATTAAATATATATATATATATATATATATATATATATATATACATAACATATATGCATATATATACATATATATAATAATTCATTATTTGATATATACACATATACAGATATTCATATACATATATATATATATACATATATATATGCATATATATACATATATATATATATGTGTATATATATATGTATATATGTATATATATATATTTATATATTAAATAATGAATTATTATTTTTTACCAACAGACACTAGTGTTTAATGCTTACGCAATCATCAGTGGAGGATGGCTATTCCTGCCAGTCGGGAGATTTGAACCCAGCCACGAAGCCGCCTTTAACTTAATTCGCTAAGCCCGTACTTCCAGGCCACTAAACAATTGCCACAGAAATTAAGGGAATTAACAAATTAATAAACACACAATCAGACATTAGACTCTTAGTATACACTTCTTTAAGTATTCTTAAATGGGCTTGATAATTATAATAAAATAAGAATTAGTTTTATACTTATAAACACTAATGTCTCATGCTGACGCAATCATCAGTGTAGGATGGCAATTGTTGGGTTACTGGAACCTCGCTACGAAGCCGCCTTTGATTCCATTTGCTAAGCGTCTGCCGCCGGGTCATCAAATAATTTCTACGAGGAGGAACGGAATTAATAACCAATAAGCGTTTAATTCGTGCGCAGATATTCTGTACATATATATTGTTCCATGTGCCACACAACATTTTATGAGAAGATAGAATATTTTATGCATCGATTTTCTTCAACAATGTTCAATACAGAAGTCAAGCCCAGTAGTAAGCTATAAAAATATATCGCAATAATGCTACACAGAACTTTTCTGCGTACAATCCCCGTACGGAATCATAAAGTTAAAATATCTGACGATTCTTGCAGGGATGAACCGCGGAAAATTATGTGTAGTTTCATTGCCATATAGTTCATGACTGCACATAATAAATACACATGACATGTACATGCCTATACAAATTATATATGTATATAAAATATAATTATATATGTATGTAAAGTTGTTGCGTGTATGTATATTGCGACATCTCAGTTGACGATTGATCTGAGAGGTAGATTGAGCTTCAAATTAATTCATTGTTAAAAATTTAAAGTGTCTAAAAATAACATAAGGGTTAGGGTGACACCCCTACAAAGTTGACGGTGGACTATTCCTGACGTCACTTTCGGTAACCAGTTTCTACTATCAGGTAGTGTGGAGCTGAGACTCGTAACCAGTTTCTACTATCAGGTAGTGTGGAGCTGAGACTCGTAACCAGTTTCTACTATCAGGTAGTGTGGAGCTGAGACTCGTAACCAGTTTCTACTATCAGGTAGTGTGGAGCTGAGACTCGTAACCAGTTTCTACTCAGGTAGTGTGGAGCTGAGACTCGTAACCAGTTTCTACTATCAGGTAGTGTGGAGCTGAGACTCGTAACCAGTTTCTACTATCAGGTAGTGTGGAGCTGAGACTCGTAACCAGTTTCTATTATCAGGTAGTGTGGAGCTGAGACTCGTAACCAGTTTCTACTATCAGGTAGTGTGGAGCTGAGACTCGTAACCAGTTTCTACTATCAGGTAGTGTGGAGCTGAGACTCGTAACCAGTTTCTACTATCAGGTAGTGTGGAGCTGAAACTCGTAACCAGTTTCTACTATCAGGTAGTGTGGAGCTGAGACTCGTAACCTTACTTTGTCCTTCCAGTTGAGCGGAGTCGCACTCAACCAATATATGTTTCTGTATTTTCTGTTAATATATTTTTCAGTTACCAAGTCTTCTCGGTCAACATTTAAACCACTACAATTAGAAAGAAATGTTGCCATATCTGGGCAGGAGCTGCTAAAAACAGCCTATCCTGCCTTGACAAAGTACAAAATAGACTTCGTGGCTTAGTGCGGGATGCCCTTTTCTCTACCCTGCCACCTCTCTCCCACAGAAGAGACGTTGCGAGCCTATCCTTGTTTTATCGTTATTTCACTGGCAGATGCTCGTCTGAACTCCAATCTCTGGTCCCCCTTCGCCAATCTTTCACGAAAAACACCCGTCTAGCTGAATCCATTGTGAAAAATTTCCCCCACTCTATATCTGTGCCTTAATCAAAACGCGGCTTCCATGAACAAAGCTTCTTTCTTAGAACTGCACGCCTGTGGAACTCTGTTCCGTCTGCATGCTTCCCTCCGGACTACAACTTGGATGTCTTCAAGTCCAATGTTAACAAATTCCTAATGAACCGCCCCCTTAATTAAATACTTCATCAAATCTCCACACTAACGTAATGTACTTGCAATAACCCTTATCCCTGAGTGGCTTCCGGGCCTTGATAAGTGGTGATCACTGTGTAAAAAAAAAATTAAAAAATGTTCCACTATTTTAGTGCGTCACTTCCATCCGATCGAAGCAAATACTTTTAATAATTGAAAACGTTCATGAGCAATAAGAAAGATGAATAAACATATGGGTTTTTTGTCAAATCATCTTACATATTTGGAACCTTTAGATTTATTGATATGACGTTCAAAATCAATGCTTCTGTTTAAAACACAATTACACCATGATCTTTCACTTTTTCATTTTCAACTTAAATTCAAGTTATAATCACTGAACAACAGTAAGGCTAGGCATACAAAATTAACAGTGGTCACTTTGATATGACAAGACGTTTGAAAGTAATGTTTCAGTTTCATGATGATGTTCGTCCCTCGGGTTTTTGGAATTCATGACTAAGTTTCCTTTTTTCATGACCGCTTCTCTTTCTATATCAGCTGCTCGAAAGTTATTAGCTATTTCGAAAAATCGCTATAGCTGTTAACCATTTGCGATCTTGAGAACTTCAGTATACTAAGCCGGTCTGTCTAAAATTTGAACGATTTTTCTTGATTTCCACATCAGGTCACATTCGGCCGGATCTGACCTCATTTCGTTATTTATTTTATTAGCGACTCATTCTCTCGCTAGCTTATATAAAATATTGCTCAGTCATCGGTTCAACCTTCTCTGGTTTCTTTTTTTTTTTTTTTTTTTTTTTTCGTGTCTTTGTTCAGCGTTGTTGATCGGATTTTGGAATTCATGACTAATTTTCTTTTGACAGCCTGTTGTTTGTAGAAAATTGGAAAGTGAATTTTCGAAATTAAACATCTTGGTTGCGAAGATAGGCGTAATCATGCAATTCTTCTGTGTACGATGTTAGACCGATTCGAGCTCTGCAGTATTTCCCACATGTTTGACACCTGTGGGATAATTCTCTATCATAAATGTTGACTGCGCTGTCTTTTCTAACGTCACGTTTCCACGTGCTTACTTCATTTCGTGGGGATTCAGCAATTTTAGTCCCTTTATGAGTTGTGCACGCCAAGAACACGTCTTTGATTACTTTATAAGAATGTTTTCGTTTAGAGCACAATTGAACCATAATGCTAGACTTTTGCATTTTAAATTTTAATCCATGCCATTAAATATTCAATAATTTGATAAAATTCACAGTAGATTCTCTACAGTGCAATCTAGACTATATGTATTCTGGACTAAGTCACTGAAGGAAAGAATGTGAAACTTCCTATCGCGACCGCGAATGGTCCCCAATTAGAGCAGACAACCAATCGCTTTGATTGAAACATGCACGATTTCAGCAATTCCGATGCCAATAAAAGTATTGAAAGTGTGAAACCATTAGTCAATAGCGGGCAAAGTCGGGTCTCCCCGCTAGTTTAATATATAACGAAGATATATTTTCTTACCGTGGACAGAGAAAAAGTTTGTTTTAAAACAAAGACTTTCTAAGGAAATATGAAATAATATTCTTCGAAAAACTAATGTTTACATGCTGTTAAATCTGCAGTACGAGTTGTATGGAATTAAATTACAAGATCAAGCTTTGCCTTGAATGAAAGTAAGTTATATTAAAAGCAATATATATATATATATATATATATATATATATATATATATATATATATATATTGATAGGTAGATGATGAAAAATTTCAGAACCCAAACGGATTTACTGTTAGACTCTCCTTCTCTTCATCAACAAAGATATAACTTTTTTGTCCGACCGAAATGATTTATTTTCTTATAATTTTATTTTCTTTTTATCTCAGCCCATCGCGATAAAAACGCAAGTACTTTTTCTATTTTTCAGTAAAATCTAATAATCATTCCTTTAAAAGCATTTCTTAATCTGATCATTGCAAATCAAATTAAACGGCTAGAAAAAGTAAAATAACGTTTTCACTTTTCTAGTCTTTCACATACACACGCGCGCGTGCGCGAATATATATTTATAAAACTCTTTGGACCGTTCACCTTTGCTTGAATCTTGTCTCCGGCAATCGAAAAATCCATCTGGATGTCAGGTGTATATATATATATATATATATATATAATTTTATTGGCGTCGCTCAGAGACTAAGGTATATGGGGGAGAGTTGTATGTTTTTATTTCGATTCTAACTAATGGCACTCAAGTCATATATATATATATATATATATATATATGTATGTATATAGTAATTTATAAAATATATATGGCGATTAAGCTACACTGAATATTCCGCGTTTCATCCACTCTAGGATTCTTCTGGCTTATACGCGAATTTTGTGGTTGTCTGTCGTTTTTATATACGCACCTTCTATTGAGATTTTAGTTAGCCAATCAGCTTTCTAGTATCCACCGCGCCCTTCCTATCAGCCGATGATATATATATATACATATATATATATATATATTTATATATATATATGATCTCACTACTATATACAGGGTGACCCAAAAAAAACGGGTCCCAAATCTAATTAGGCCCCGTTTCTTAATGTTTTGTTCGAATGAAATGAAACTTTGGTCATAACTAGTTTATTATATTCAAAACCTACAGGTCAAAACACTAGGGCGTTTGGCCTTTTTTTTTTCTCCGTTCTACAGCATATGTTCTAGATGGCCTCCATTTAGCTTTTGTTTTTTGGGGTTTTTTTGGGGGGGGTCATCCTATATTAGGTTCAAAATAATCGATAGACAATTGCTTCTATAATAACAAATACGTAATTGGCATGCATAAAAATCTCATATTTACGTTTAACCTATGGCCGGGTAACGTCGGCTAATATATATATATATATATATATATATATATATATATATATGCGTTTGTTAAAACTTTCTTTTAAGACTATTCTACATATAAAAATCTTCAAATGGTTCTGCATAACGTTGCTGTTACTGGTTACGGGTAACCATTTTATTTCGTATTTAAGGAAATTCACATAACTCGATACGTTGCCGCATTCCATGAAAATTGAAAATCGAGATTTATTTATGATGTTTCAACATTGGCATTGATTTTATTTTGTTTGACATATTTTGTCGATTTATTCGAAATAAAATGAAATGAATCTTACGTTGCTTACTATTAATTATATCTCACAAATTTCATTTTGGACAATCGGCTCCCTGGTGGAACACTGTAAGTCTTCGTAAGTCTGTTTATCTTTGTCGTGGTTTCACAATCACTTCGCTGTTTTCATTGTTTTACCAAAATGTTTATCTTTGAAAATTCACTTTCCAATTTTCTAGAAACAACAGACTGTGAAAAGGAACTTAGTCATGAATTCCAAACGCGAACCTGGTCTCTAAATTGAATATATAATAATTTGCGCGTCTTGTTTACAACGTTGAACAAAGACATGAAAAAGAAAAGAAACCAGAGAAGGTTGAGCCGATGACTGACCAATATTTAATATAAGCGACAGAATAAATAAATAAAAATAAATAATGAAATGAGGTCAGATCCGGCCGAATGTGACGTGATGTGGATTTTTTTTTATTATTATTATTCAATTTTCACCCCAAACAAGGCACAGTGCCACTTTGAAGCAGGGGGCTACTATCAGGGACTTAATTAGCGGGGTCATTATTAAGAGAGAAGAGTAGAAAGATGTTTGTTAGCATTACACTTGAACTTCTACATATCAGTGCAGTTGGGAAGGCAGAATCCCGGAAGGGAGTTCCAAAGACCCGCAGTTCTGGGGAAGAAACTATTGGAGTAAAAGGCTTTCTTGCACCTAGGGATCTCTACTGTAAAGGGATGAGACTTAGTAGCTTGTCGGGTTTGTCGGGGGTAGTTACGTTGGGGAAGTACAAGTGTTTGCAGTTCGTCAGAGCATTCACCATTAAAGTATTGGTAGAACAGGCAGAGGGATGCAATCTCTCGTCGATGGGACAGAGGCGTAAGCCTAGATGACAGTTCAGGACCTATCAGGTTGGCGACTCTCTTTTGAACCCTGTCCAGGAGCGAGATCGAAATCGAGAAAAATCGTTCAAATTTTCGACAGACCGGCTTGGTATGTTGAAGTACAAAGCTGTTAACAGCGATTTTGTCGATATGACAAAGAAGCAGATGAGAACGTAAACGACAACCATCTCGCAGAATTTGACTGAGTTCTCAAGATCGCAAATGGTTAACAGTTATAGCGATTTTTCGAAATAGCTAATAACTTTCGAGCAGCTGATACAGAAAGAGAAGATGGTGATAAAGTGGGTTGTATTTATTTGCTTCCCCACGAGAGCAAATTAGGCACAAAGAAGAAGGGGACAGCTCCCCCGAGGGGGGAACTTGTAGTGACAATTGGTATGAAGTGCTCCCCCTACATTGATCAAAACTGATTGCTTCAAGAGCAACGGTCAGATATGTGGGTTGTCCCCACATATTACTTTGATTGTTGCATCTGCAGAACAGATACTAAACTTTGATCTTTTAATCCCGGTTCAAGAATATCGCACGGGGCAGATATGGTGATAACGACTCGGAATGACAAGCTGGGGGTCCCAGGTTCCAATCCAATTCATTCCACAAAAATCACTTTCATTAAAGATGTTGGCAACCTTCACTTGGTCCCTCTCTAATTTTCAATGTTTTTCTAGAAAAAAATTCCGACTTAAAAAAATATCGGGGAAACCAGGGCCAACGATAGAATCTTCGCATTCATACAATAAAACGGATACAGGAAAATATGTTTGCAACAAAGACTCCGTTTCATATTCTTTGGATTCCTCGCTCTACAGTCTCCATTTGCACAAAGTTTCGGTTA
Source organism: Euprymna scolopes (assembly GCF_053919585.1). Lineage (NCBI taxonomy): Eukaryota > Metazoa > Mollusca > Cephalopoda > Sepiida > Sepiolidae > Euprymna > Euprymna scolopes. The sequence continues at coordinate 16,507,321 of NC_136520.1, forward strand.
ATACAACCTCCAGCCTTCTTCAGATAGATGTTGTTGAACTCGGGAGTCTTTCTGTCGAACTCGAGAACTCATGTGGAATTTAGAAGCGAATTCTTAATTGAATACATGGGAAGATCGCGTGCTCGCTCCATCGGCCATGATTATAGTCCGAATTTTAGGAGCTTATTTTTCTTCCTATATATTTAAACATTACTACTTATTATTAATCTTTGGAATAAAAAAGAATTTGATGAAAAAGAAGACATTTATAGTTTAATGTTTATAGTCAATAAGCTCGAAAAAGTAAATGAATTCAACGTACACATGAGGAATCCGTTTTAAGCTGCCATGTTAAAAAATGTATCATATGTTTTCAAGGTTTCGTTTTTAGTTTATAATTAAAAATTAATAAATAAAAAGTAAAACAGAAACATTGGGAGATATTATTTTTATAATATTTATAATAATAATCATCTTAAAATTTAATTACAATCATTACCCAATCTAAATTCATAAAATATAGTTTATAAAAGTAACTGCCTACAAAAACATGAATTGTATTAAAACACGTATTCTATTCTCTTCCTATTATGAGATGCGATTTTTTTATTTTCATATGAACATTTTCTATTTCTATTATGAGATGCGATTTTTTATTTTCATATGAATATATTTATATATATATATATATATATATATATATATATATATATATCATAAAACAAAAAGAAACAAATAGTCATCTATAATATGCACTGCGTATCAAATTATTAACGAGTTTTCATTTTTTTAAATATTTAAGGAACGAGTACATAAAAATCCATGAAACTTTAAGAAAGTGCTTATTCAGCTACTCCACTCAGAAAATAAAATACTTAAAGCAGTATTATCGAAACTATGGCAGATTTCAGTGAGTCAAGATATTAAGGAAGTTGAGAAAAAAACACAATATACCCATAACGTGTTTATTGAAATAATTTTCAAACATTAAATGAACTAGGAAAAACACTTAGAGCACAATAACTACATAGCAATTTCTACGTTCACATAATTAGTAAGGGTTATGCGATTCTTTTTTATGAATGACTTATAAAAGACGTTGGTCTACAGAATTAGTCAAATTTGTGATTTCGTCAACAGTTATTCGCGATATCTCTTGGAGAGAATCCGACAACTCATCTTTGCTCTTAAATTGGCGTCCACTTGCATAGAGGCGTCGCTTCATGATACTCCAAAGGTTCTCAATTGGTTTCCAATCTGGTGAATTCGCAGACCACTCCATCTTCCGTAGCCCAGAGAACCCCAGTTGTTGCAAACACTCTTTGCTTTTGTTTGCTGCATGCGAGAGAGCATTATTCCGCATAAAAATAATGGTTCTTCTGAACGCCAACCTTTGCTTCTTCAGCAATGGTTCAAAGTGATCCTTCAGAAAAACTATGGAAACATTTGACGTCATTTTTTCGCCTTCGAGGAACCTCCATGGACCAATCAAATACCTCCGATAATCGCAGCGCAAATCATTATCCAACCATCACCTTGTTGGCGCCTTAAACGCTGATGACGATGCCGTCCATCTAGGACCCGTCCCTTACTCCAGCCATCTGGGTTATCAAGAATGACACGAACTTCATCCGTGAGCAAAACGTTGGAAAAATCCGTTTTCATGTTGTCCTCTGCCCATTTCAATCGGTTTTGTATGTGATGTTGCGTTAATGGAGGCTTTGTCACAGGCTTAACAGATTTTGCCACTTCTTTCAGAAAGCAACATTGAGTACTTTATGAGACATTCTTCAATCCGGCTTGGTCAAAGACTTCTCGACTTAACTACCTAGGGTTCTTAACAACTTCACGTTTTATTTGGAGTAGAGAACAACGTGAAACAACTCTAGATTTACCATTATCAGCTCTTTTACATACCTTTGTAGGGTAATTGACAAAGTTCTTCACAGTTTGATGGTACCTTCCTATCATTTTCGATATTTCGATGGTAGTTTTACCTTTTGCTAGCTGTTCTGTAATAGTACTAATTTCAGAACTACTCAAACCACCTTTACGACTCATTTTATTGACAAAACAAACTGCCTTGTTAATAATTTGACATACCTCAAACACCGTGGATTAGCAATTACGATGGCATATTGCGCGGAACAGTACGAAAATTTCACAGTACTTGCAGCTCAGCATTGCCAATGTTTCCGAAGCTTTTGATACGAAACTACCGGTAAGTTTCTGAAACTGGTAAAAAATGTTATCTCGTTAATAATTTGACACGCATCGTATATATATATATATATATATATATATATATATATAAGTAAATCACACACACACGCACACACACATATATACAGGGTTACCCAATAAAAACGGGCCCCATCACACTTATTAGGCCTCGTTTCTTAGTGTTTTGTCCGAATGAAATCAAAATTTGGTCATAACTAGTTTATGATATACAAAAAATCACATCAAAATACTAGGGTCTTTGGCCTTTTTTTTCTCCGTTGACTCTAAAATGCTCAGAAAAACAATTCAATGTCCTCTGTTTTTGTGGGTCACCATGCATATATATATATATATATATATATATATATATATATATATATATATATATATATATATATATATATATGTATGTATGTATATGTGTGTGTGTGTCTGTGTGTGTCTGTGTGTCTGTGTATATGTGTAAATCTCACCTGTTTGTTTAAATATATGTACGTATGTATGTATGTATGCCTAAAACTTTCGTAAGAAGCGATAGATTTTTACGCGATCGGTAGTGGTTTGAAGTTTGACTTTTAGGACGATAAATATAAAAAAATTGGTTAAAAACATTGACTTCTTCACTCTCAACTGTGCACTTTTCTACAGGGAGGGGTCGCTCTTTTCGCCAATATTTTCGAAAATCATCCCCTCTTTTCGATTGACTAGCCTTAATTTAAACCTACGTCACTTCCTCTTTGGCGATTGGCGAAATGAAAAAGACGTCACTTTTTTCACGTTCTTTTCTTTCTTCGTGTTATGGGTTCGAGCCTATCTTCCTACTACCACTTTTTTGTTGTTCAACACCTCCAAGCACCCGGGCAAGTTATTGATAAAAATGAAATTGTCTAGTTTTACTTACGCTAATTAAAAACTACTCAGTAAGTCGATAACTCAAAATAACAGTCATCCCTCGCATATCTGATCTAGAGTGTGATGCCATCAGCAAATATATGTGTCGGACACAACTTTACTTGGAAGTCCATTTGTTGTGTAGCATGGCTTCATATTTACGGATGACGGGAGATATATCACGATGCATGTATAACAGAATATAAAGATAGTGATGAGAGTGAGAGAAGACATTTATATTACAGTTCTTTTAATACATATTAGAGCAGAGGAGGCATTTATAGACATTACTTTTGATGGAGGAAATGGGACACATAACTTGGAAGGGTTTACAATTTTCATTATATGATAAACACATTACCTTTTTCGTTCGTGGATGATATGACACAAGACAACAGTTCAATAACACAATAATGATTGCTTTATTCATCTGATCGACCGGTAGATTGACGTCAGGAATCCAAATTTGGTCTACATAGTCTAAATGTTCTCCCTTCGCTTCCGACGGATTAACTGACCAACCTCCTGGCTCTCTTGCTGACTGACTTCTCTTGCTGACTGATTGACTAAAATCCGAACCCATAATATGGAGAAATGTCCTTTATCTAATACGTCAAAATTGTGTTTTTCAAACGTGACCAATTTCACGTGGCTTTACATATGTTTGTCCAACACACTTTTGACAACAAAAGAATCCTCAATTCTAATCTAACCTATTTTAAACAACATAATTTAATTTGCATTGTTCACTCTTTAAACTTACATTTTTAATATTCCGATTTCTAAAAGAATGGAAAAATCAACTTTTTTTCCAATATAAACAATATTTAACTATTCTAATAGAATTAAACAATATACTAAATTTCTAACATTCCATTTCTAAACTTTGTCTACAGGGTTCGATTCTAGGCTTTACATGGAAAGGGGACAGCCATTTTCCTGTAACACCTTTATGAATATCAGGAATAATAAAAATCCAGGGATTGACCATTCAGAACCAGGTGCAGAAATATGTTTCTTGACGCACGACCATCGAATATAACCTGCATTTTGTTTGCTTTTTTGCTTTTTCTATAAAAGAATATGATATATTAGGTACTCGCTCAGTAATATCATATAATTGAATTGATTTTATTTTTGTAGATCCGCTTTTTTCGTTTATATGGGATGTTATCTATTTATGTTCTTCATTAAATGTCCGTGCATGCGATTGTATGCGTTATTCTGCACAAAAATAGTCACAATTTTTTTTTCTATTATTTGAATAAGATATTGAATTGCGAAGAAAATATTTTCGGATTTGTTGTCTGCCAACGGTGCTCTATAGAAATACTTCGCAGTTAAAACGCTTTGTCGACATTTATTGCTCTTTGGTCGCATCTGGAACGTCTGGATATATCTTCTGTTGTCTGTCTCCAGACATTTAATTAAAAACTTATTGAATTGAAAATGTAATTACTGCGAAAAGTCTGACAATTAATTCTTTAAGTAAAGTTAATAAAATTTACAAAGACATTTATTCAGACCAACAAAGACGGATTACATTTGAAAATAAAACCTTCTTTTTCCCTTCAAACACAAACACAAACTGCATATATATATATATATATATATATATATATATATATATATATATATATATATATCCAATTGATTACTGTACATAAAATAACCCTTATCCCCAAGTGGCTTCTGGGCCTTGATAAGTGATGACCTTCATATAAAAATATATATGTGTGTGTGTTTATTTATCGTTATATATATATATACATAAAGATAATAGATAAATAGAAAATGTATTATATATATATATAAATATATATATATATGTATACATATATATATATATATAGAGAGAGAGAGAGAGAGAGAGAATTATTTACTATAATAATTATTAAATATCTACAGTACAGACACTAGTGTTTCATCCTTTCGGGAATCATCATTACAGGGTGTCACTATTACCACTGGTTGATAAATTCGAAACCGGCAACAGAAACCATATCTAATCATTTAGAGAGAAAATTTACTATGCCATGACTGAGGTGAAGCAAGGTTAATGTTGTTTCTTGCTTCACGCCAGTCATGGCATAGTACATTTTCTCATCTCTAAAATTAAAAACGGTCGTGAACCTTTTTTCATTTTTTAAATTTTCTTGCCTTAACACTGAGATAAACTATGATCGAAACGGTCTACACATCTTTGCATATACATACATAATGAATAATAAAACCTATATATATATATATATATATATATATATATATATATACATACATATATACATATATATATATATTATCATTCTTTATGTAAATACAGCCATATCTTGCTACGATGTGCAGACCGTTTCTATCATTTTTTTATCTCACCAGGCAAGAATTAAAATACAAAAATTAAAAAGGTTCCAGACCATTTACACATTTTGAGGAGAGAAAATATGGCATGACTGGCGTGAAGCAAAGTTAAAGATTTATGAGATAAGAAATTTAACGTTGCTTCACGCCAGTCATATTTTCAAAGTTTTAATCAAATATGGCAATATGATTGAAACGGTCTGCGCATCGTAGCAAGATAGGGCTGTATTTACATAAAGAATAATAAAAAATATATATATAATTTGCTCCTATTGATTGAGTACTATCAATGACCCTTGTTCAAATTCAATTAATCTTGTTTCTGAATATTTTTCTACTTAGAATATATATATATATATATATATATATATATATATACTTCATTTACTCACATAAATTAATATACGAATGTATAAATTTATGCATAAACTTAAAGTATTTACTTCGACAGTGCTCAATACGTAGATAGAGCTAGTTAGTAAGTTATAGAATATATATTGCGATTAAGCTACACTGAATATTCCGCGTTTCATCCACTCTAGAATTCTTCAGGCTTATGCGAGAATTTTGTAGCTGTCTCGCGTTTTTATATACGCACATTCTATTGAGTTTTTAGTTACCCAATCAGCTTTCTCGTATCCCCCGCACCCTTCCTAATCAGCCAATGAGCAGGCACTTACAGGACAAAGGCCCAGTTGACCTCCGGATGAGGCGTTTCATTGTGTATGCTATTTAGCGTAGATATCTATAGTATTGACCTGTTTTAAATCTAGGTTAAAATTTGTTTTTCTGGAGACCCTTCGTCAAATCAAACGAATTCGTCATTTTAGTTTTTATCCATTGGTTATTGTTATTTATTAGAACTGATTTTCTACAATTTTTAATGATGTTGATTTCTTCCTAGGATATTTCAGTGTATGGCTAGGCAAATTCTAGGGTAATGTTAAAAAGTTCTTCGGATATTGAGGGATAGAAGTCTATGATGTCGAACTGTATAAACGTACATTTATTTTTGTTTTCTATATTTTTAAACCAAATGATTGCTTCGGCAGTATTTGCCCACTGGTTTTATTCTAGGACTTGTTTTATTTGTTTGTTTACTCTAGAAAGTATTGTTTTGCTAATTCTACCTACTTCTGGTTTAGTTTGGTTAATAACGAACAAGATAAATGCAACTGTAGATACCGCACACTTTGCCCACTTCAAAATAAATGTCTAACCAAAATCATAGTTTACCAGGCCACAATATTTGCGAAAGAAACCCCGAATAACAAGAAATATTACGTAGGTATGACTTCCTTAGAGTTCAAAACTCGATATTATGATCACAAAAGTACATTCAATAATAAAAAAACGCCGTATGAAAACAACTCTAGCAAACAAATACTGGGAACTCAAGGAAAGCGGACGTTCGCCGGTAGTCGAATGGAAAATAGTAAGATAAGTAAACATGTGTAGAGACCCAGACGATCCATGTAGATTAAACCTTCATGAAAATTTGCTATCCTATACTTTAAATAACCCCAACATCAATTAAACTGTAGGAGAGAAATAGCGAACAACTGTGTTCACAGGATAAAAGTTACTCTAGGATAGAGATAAAAAATAATTTTTAAATTAACAAAAATAATAGAAAAAAAAACAAATAAAAAATAAACAAATAAATAAACATACACATAGATAAACTATCATATATATATATATATATATATATATATATATATATATATAAAATAACATATAAAAACTTAACCTAGATTTAAAACAGGTCAAAACACTAGATATCTACGCTAAATAGCACACACAAAGGAACGGGTCGACCGGAGGTCAACTGGACATCTGTCCTGTAAGTGCCTACTCATTGACTGATTAGGAAGGGTGCGGTGGATAATAGAAAGCTGATTGGCTAACTAAAAACTTAATAGAAGGTGCGTATATAAAAACGTGAGACAACCACAAAATTCTCGCATAAGCCTGAAGAATCCTAGAGTGGATGAAACGCGAAATATACAGCGTAGCTTAATCGCCATATATGTTCTATAACTTACTATAGTTATATATATGTATATATATATATATATTATATATATATGTATATAATATATATATATATATATATATATATATATATATATAGTGGTCAGTGTTAGGTGTGGGCGTGTGTTAAAAGCACATAGATGTGTTAGCGTCATACTGTGCTTCTCCCAGACAAATCATCCCCACCTACAAGTCGTGACAACTGCCCCACAAACGGGGCGAGTCTCATGCGCCGTATAACTGTACTTCCACTGCTTTGTGGGCCAAAGTACTTTTAACCAAAGGCTAAGGGTGAGGTAATTCTGACATAACCCTCCAGAGGAGTTAGGCCCTGTCAGCTGCGGCCTGCATGATCTTCCGGCGTGTGTATTATGCTCTGGTTCCCAGCAACCTAACTCTCAGTCAGGGATGAAATATCATGATAGGTGGAGAGGGCTCCGTAAGCTGTGGTGAAGGCAACCTCTCTAAGAGAAGAAAACCCCTGATATAAAACCTGCAGCGACTGCTGCATCGAATGATATTGACTTGTTCTTCTTTTTGGTTCAATATGGCAGTTGTTCAGAGAGTGGAATTGGCTCGGTACAAGGTCTTTCCTCACTATGAAAAGCTTAAAGCACAGACATTACTTGATATGTAATAGAATACACATTTTACCATCACTGTGTAGTCGATAACAAAAAGTCTGGTTGTAGCTTAAAACGACAACCAGACATTTAATGAAGGCTAATAAAGATATGAACGTCAATAAAACAATCCTATGTTTCCAGAACTAACATGTGTCGACTGCGAGCAGACGTGCAAGACGTAGACGGTTTAGAAGTAAACGTCCAGCACCTGCTGCTAGTGGCGCTCGTGACTGCTGTGTCAAAGAATGCCTGAATTTGGCCGAGCTTTAAAGCCACTTTCGTGCGGCTCACCGCTGAGCTGTCTTCCTATATTAAGTAATGGCAATATTCGAGAACGATTTTGCTGCCATCATATATGTATACATATATATATATATATATATATATATATATATATATATATATATATAGGAAACGTGCAGAATATAGTTCCTCTTAACTGAGTACAGCTTCATCTATCCAGACTGGTTATCTCTTTTTCTCCGAAAAATCTACACTTTATATATATATATATATATATATATATATATATATATATATATATATATATATATATATATATACTAGCGGGGATACCCGGCGTTTCCCGGGTATGTCGAGGTGTAGAAAGGAACCTCGGGTGGATAATAAAAGTTGTGGTTGTGGGGGATCAAAACAACAGTAGACAGTTTGGATGAAGAGAGGTGTTAAAAAAATGGTTGTAGCCAGGCAGGGTCGAGCCCGTAACGCGAAGGAGAAGAAAACCTAACAAAACGTAACATCTTAGTAGATGTCTCCATCGCGCAACTGGAAGTCTAGAGTATTGAAATTAAGCGTATTTTATGCGACGGTTAAATTGACTTGCAAAAATGTCGGCAATGAAAGCCTTCTTGTACCAAACTGTCCAGTTTAGGGTGGAAGAATGAATATTTTTTGCCAATTTTTCGATATTTGTCGTCCGAAAAATCGAGCTTGAAAACGATACCGATCTGGTGAGGATCCATTGCATGTATCGTGTTGCGAGACACACATACACATTTTACCTTTTATATATTAGATATACATACACAAAAAGGAACGTTAAAAATATAGATTTTTTCGGACAAAAAAGGGGTAAGATGTCTAGATATGAAGCTATACTCAATATAAAGTGCTTTTCTCACCCAATCACCGTTTTACTCATCGTTTCGTCTTTGAAATTGTTTCTAATGATCTCACTTCCCTCCATTACATTACTTCTATCCCTGATTTTCCATTTCAAACCTTAAATGTATTAAAAACAAAAAATCGGTGTTGTCTTCTTTGTATAATTCTGTTTTTGTTATTTTTCATGGTGAGAAGTAATTGCCTTTGAAATGGCATGGTCTAAAGAGGTTTCCCTCTCATTTACATTATTGTAATAACCTTCATCCTTCTTGACATTATCTACAGATTCGAAATTTGACATAAAGGGGAGTTGAAATTTGCGATTTTTTTTTAATCGGTGTCGGACTAGAATTTGTCAAGGAATCACATTTTAACGATTTAACCTTTGAAAACTCTACCGAACGCCTCTGTTAATTTTAGGTTTAACACTAGAAATTTTAGAGGTAGATAAATTGGAGATGGATCAAACATTTTAATTTAATTTGAGCATAAGATAATAAATGTTAAGGGGTCAAAAGTGGGGGCAAAGTTAACAAAAACTATACCTTTGCGATCTCTACAAAATTCCTCAGCCAATTTTTGGTCTAAACATTTTTGTTGATCGAAAATTTGGCTGCGAAGGTGTAAAAGTTCAAAAGATTTTACTTTTGCGGCCTCTAGCAAACTATTCAGCCAATTTTGGGCCTAAACACTTTAAATGTTAGATGTAGGTTACCTGTACATGAGTCAAATGTTTTAATATATATATATATATATATATATATATATATATATATATATATATATATATATATGCACATAAAGACATGAACAGTGTATAGGGGACGAGCAAATCCGGGCTGAACTGCTAATATATATATATATATATATATATATATATATATATATATATATATATATATATATATATATATATACGTTCCAAAAGAAATGCCTCCAAAATTTATGCTACCCGAATGGATCAGATGAGATAACAAATTGCATTTTCAAGATAACTGAACTTATTCATTCATAACCTGAAAATTGTATATATCTGTTGCAGATATCGACGGTTTGAGACTTTAAAAAGTCAACCCCTGTACTAGATTTATATCAGAGACGGAAATTCCTCGATGAATGCTTGTGCATAGCGCCCACGCATAGCCGTCTCTCATTGTTGATAAAGGCGCATTGAGAATGCAGCATACTATGTAGAATAAGAAATACTGGAGCACAAGAAACGGTTCGTTTTAATATTACGACTATATTTATATATATATATATGTGTGTGTGCGTGTATGTGTGTGTATTAAAGGCTATATGTGTGTCTGTCTCTATATTTTAAACTCTATCTCCTCTGAAGTTAAAAGTAATAGAAGAGTAATAGGAGCCTCAAATGATTGGATTTTTATGGATCGTTCTTTTATGGGACTTTAGCCGATCCAAATAGTTTTAAAGGATCAAAACGAGGTCCGAATTTAAATCGTTATGCATTTTGTACATTCGTCTTAGTTTGTTTTGAATTTTTTATTTTTAGTCAGTTCGTGTAGGTGTCACGTTGGTACAGTGGTAACCTCACCAGCTTTAAGTGCTCCAGGTTTGCCTTCGGTTTCGATTCTAGCTGATGGCACCCACATATTTTTTTTATTGAAGTCATGACTCTATAATAATATATACGCTATTATATATATATATATATATATATATATATATATATATATATATATGTGTGTGTGTGTGTGTGTGTGTGTGTTGTAACAATCATCACAGTCCCTCCACACTAGAATAGAAATAGACTCGCGCTGCATTGTGTTCCTCAAACGTTTTACTCCCTACATAAATGCGACCCGGTTTTTGTATCTTGGGTTCGGATATTTAAGAATTCACGTGTAGGCGAAATTTAAGTTTACGGTCACTTTTGCCTGTGGTCGCCATGGCATGTGATTTTTGCGCGATAGTTCTAAATATAGAAGAAATAATTATTTATTCAATTTTTAAATAAATGTTCTCATGAATTGATGTAGTTCTATACATTTTTATCTTGCTAAGATTATTCAACTCAGTGATTACAATGAGTTGTAAGTGAAAGTCTTTTGTATGTTGCAACGATAACTCAGAATAATGTCTGTCATGCTTAATGAATGGTAATGATTCAGTTCTAATTGCTGTACAGATTTCTGAATTTAACCTAAAGACTTTCTGGCTCAGTTAGAAAAGTTTTCAACTTATCTGAAGAATTCGGGATTTATAGGAATATTTGTCTAAATGGTCGAACTAACCAAAATTTGCAAAAATAATCTTAAAATTTCGATACATCTATTAATAATGATGTATTATTTCTGTTATGAATCAGCCATCTCTTCCTCAACTCCCCTGACTTTTACGAAAACATCCAACATCCGGATCATTCTACTCCGTCTTCATTTAATATTTTACGGACGATAAAGGATATCGTTTCTATGTTAAATATTTAGCATTGCAAAGCTTTTATTTCCTTCTGAAAGTACAGTTAAATGTTACAACCTCGGGGACATTGTTATTTTATTCGAAGTTCCTGATATTTAAGCAAAGCATCAATTATTTATGAAAAAAATATCCAAGGCTTTTAGCTTAATTTAGGAAACTAAGGCTTCTCACATAACATGCAGAACTGTCTCATTAAATTGGCGTAGTTCTATGAATTCGTATTATGTTTTTAAGATATGTATTATTTAATTAACTAGCGCTAAACAAATCCATTATAAATGTAATATTCTAGATTTGTCTCCAGTAAATTATTTCGTCCGATTAAAACGACAAAATAAGTAAGATAACTAGCTTTCCTGGGGTTATCATTTTTACATTTACATAGGTTATTCCTAAATGCTTATATAAGAAATACAAACTAATCGGTTTCCAAATTTTAATTTTTATATTTCTTTTATCCATACTCTTCCATTAAATATAAAACTACATATTCTTCAATAGGAGAAATAATTCAACATTTGAAATCAGGTAAAGGATAATTATTACTGCCTAAACTTTCACCATAATAATTAGTGATGGGACGATTCCAATATTTTTCCCCGATTCCGATACAATTACCGATTCCGTACTAAATTCCTGTCTCGATACAATTACCGATTCCGGTTACGATTCTTTATAAATCCCAAATTATTTAACTATAAAATAGTTATTTCACCCGATTTTCGTAAAAACACAAGTTAAATATGAAAATATTTTCCTAAACGTCAAAATACATGTGTGGCGGATGATCTATCGATTTTAGCTTTACTGGTATTTTAAAAGCAATAAATATTTATTATGTTATCATAATTGCCAAGAATGAGAGATTTTGATTTGAACAAAATCAAATAAAAAAAGACAATTAAAAGAATCGTTTTTAGCATGGGAAAATAAGCATCAATTTTTTCGATTCCGATGTCCCCAAATCTTCTGATTATTCAGATTCCCGATTCCGATTAATCATTCAAACACTAATAATAATCCTTTTCTAATGTATAATAATCCTTTTCTAATGTATAATAGAATAAGTTGCATAGGAATTTTATTACATTATAAGCCAAAAAGGGTTACAGAAATAAGAAATAAGACCATGGCATTTCGAAACTAAAAGCTTTCCGTCAGAACTTTTTTCAAATTTTAATCTCAAAATCAATTTTTTATTTCTAATCTAAATTTTTTCAAAGTCGGTGTTGTCTTTTACCTTTAAATTAGTATAATGCAAGCTTTTCTTCACGCGTCTAAATGCCATAGCCTAAAGAGTTTTCTCTGTTATATTTATTTCTGTAACCCTTATTGACTTGATAATGTAATAAAGTTCCTATGTAACTTTACGTTTTGTCTTAACTTATTCTATTGTTTGTTCCTCAACTGGGTAAGGGTTTTTATCTAGATGGGTTTGCTTTACGACTGAAAATGTATTTTTTTTAGTTTAATTTTATTACTCACTCTGTATGTATGTATATATATATATATATATATATATATATATATATATATATATATATATATATAACTCAAATGACCTTGTAACGGATGTTGCCACCCACCTCCGGTTTAAAACTTCCGGCTGCGCATACGTACCTAAACATGAACCCATAACAACGTAAAAATAAACATAAATCGCTACTTTTGCAGAATTTGACCTGCATACTGAAATATTAACGTAATTATTTATAAATTATTATTTTCTTCTACACAATCAACATAAATAAATGACCCCGAAATTATGTTTTTTAATTGTGTTACAAATAAATAATCAACGCGACAATAAAACGTATTGTTTGACTATGTACGTTTTCATTTTCCAATTTTTTTCGCGTTTAAATTAAAAGATATGCCAAAATGTGAATTTAACTTTAACTTATTATTTAAGTATTATGATATCTGTTTAGTGCACATTTACCTATAAGTATGCTAAACTACTTATAATCCAATGGGTGTAAGTTTTTTTTTTTTTAAATAAACAATTATGAACATAACGACTCATAGAAATCTATCTATATTCTTTTTTTCATTTTAATATACTTTCATAGAAATGTTTCTGTTATGTCACAAAAAATATTTTGTTTACGTCACAAGTGTCACGCTCATACATGATTCCATAACTAATATAATATACTGACCCAACGAGTCACGGGTAGTTTAGTGTATATATATATATATATATATATATATATATATATATATATATATATGTGTGTGTGTGTGTGTGTGTGTGTGTGTGTGTGTGTTAGTGTTTTGGGGCTGTGGAATAATCATATAGCCTCTCACATTCTAAAATATTCTACTACTAATTGCTCGCTAGGTTAGCATTGTTGGATGACATCGTCCTAGCGAGTTAAAAATATGTACTTGTGAGACATCGGTTTGGATTATAGCTGGTTGAATGGCCGCGTCCTTTGTTGAGACGAAGTGTGCGGGACTTTTGCTCAGTTGTTGCCTTGCATGCAATAGGCTCGGGTTTCGAATCCCGGGTTAGGATATGTCTAAATGATGAGCCCAAATGAGGGTTAAACTCGAATCTTGAACTCCTGTTTTGTGGTTGCCATGGTACCTGATAGCTGCGGCGTTGTTTGACGGCGGAAAAAATTATATAATCTATCACAGTCTGAAAAAAAATAGAGAGAGCATTTTAGTGTAACAGAAAAGATGAAGGCGATTAATTAGTTATATCAGAGAGTATATATATATTTATTCTAAAAAAAACACTATATATATATATGTATATATATATATGTATATATATATATATAATTTATAAATTGAATTAATTCAAACAATTTAAAAAGAACTTAAAGCCAATATATTCTTACTTATATTTTTTCTATAAACTGTCAAAGTGGCTTACACATATGAGTCCAGAGGAACATCTATTGACTTAAGTAACCACCTTAAATATTAGTGTCTAGCTAAGAACTATGCTTCAGGAATTTGTTTGTCTAGACAACAAAGTCGTTGCAGTCATAAAGCGAAACAGTATCGCTCTGGAATTTTTAAATGTACACCCCTGTACACACCTGTGCACGCTTTTGTAAGTGTAATCGCTAACTGCAACCATCTTATAAGGCATTGCTTTTTGTGTAAGTTAATAAAACACTACGACAACATAAAA
>NC_136520.1:16524655-16539655 GCF_053919585.1 Euprymna scolopes
CATATATATATATATATATATATATATATATATATATATATAAATATAATATATATATTTCTTGGTGACCTGAGAACCACGCCCATATCTACTCTCGTGTGGTGCCATTTATCAAAGGTCAGACAGACATCGTGCAAGTCACATCTCGACAACAACCGTAGCTTTTTTTTTCTTCATTATTGACACTCCCAAAGGAGATAATATTGCGACTTAATAATGGAAAATGATAAATTGTGAATGCATATACCAAATAAAATATGGCGTGATATCAAGTGATGCGGTGTGCAACTGCGTGTCTATGTTGATATCATATTTCGCAATTTTCAAATGACGATAGTTAACTTGTTTCATTTAGATTAGTCGCATTACTGCTCTCATCTTACATGTGACACTTGCAACGTTTCGTCCGATATCACGTTTGATCTTATTCCGGGGCATCTTGTCAGAATATTTATATCGAACTCGGGAATCTGAAAGAATTTTTTGAACGGAAGCCTTATGTAACCAATGGCGGTAGCTTTCTTTCGTTACGTCAGTCATGGCATTATAGAAGCCTTAAATAATTGTGAAATTATATTTTTTATTATCACCCCCACTAGTGATTGAAACTTCAACCTCCAAGAGTATGTCAGTTTGCCCATAACACATGTCTAAATAATTCTAGCATATATTTATTTGCATATATTTTATTTAGCTTAGGTGTTTTAGTAAATATCTACAATAGTACGTCTTATTTACATGTATCAAAATAAAGTATGTTTACTCGATTCAGGCTTTGTAATTACCGATATTCAGAGTGGATAGAGATGAAGAACCGGGTGATATATTTTAGTAGAAACTTATATAGATTATTTATTGCGGACTATTATCCTCATTTTTGTAGTTGTTGTTTCACGACGTTTCAGCCAACTATTTCTCTGGCCTTCGTCAGGTGGTTACCGCGACGTGATAGGAACTCAGAATCTCTTAACTGCATTATCATTAATAACTGCCTTGCAAAGTTGGTGTCGTCTCACCGCGTTTTTTGACCGACTAAGACTCTGGCCGGCTTTTGGGTAGGATTGAAACCGCTATCTTCAGAAAATTCTCGCTTGGAGCCGTAGAGATTCAACGTCTCTATCCATTCCGTCACAGATTCCGAATCTCTATAGTTCCAGGTGCGCATTGTCTGAAGATATTGGTTTCAATCCTACTCAAAAGCCGGCCAGAGGCTTAGTTGCCTCAAAACGTGATGAGATGACAACAACTATGGAAGGCAGTAATGGCTGAGAATGTAGTTAATTGCTTCGGAGTTCCTATCCCGTCGCGGTAACAACCTGATGAACTCAGGGGAATAGTTGGTCGAAACGTCGTAAAACAACAACCAAAAACATGAGGATAATAGTTCGCAATAAATTAATTAATTAATACTCATTTCAATACTCATTTCAATACTCATTTCAATACTTATTTCAATACTCATTGCAATACTCATTTCAATACTCATTTCAATACTCATTGCAATACTCATTTCAATATTCATTTCAATACGCATTTCAATACTCATTTCAATACTCATTTCAATACTTATTTCAATACTCATTTCAATACTCATTTCAATACGCATTTCAATACTCATTTCAATACGCATTTCAATACTCATTTCAATACTCATTTCAATACTTATTTCAATACTCATTTCACTACTCATTTCAATACTCATTGCAATACTCATTTCAATACTCATTTCAATACGCATTTCAATACTCATTTCAATACGCATTTCAATTAATTAAATAATATAAACAGATTAATATTAGATTTCGTGTTTTATCGGAAGCTGTTTCGATTTAAAATTGTTTTTGGATACATATTAGGATCATCTAATATGAATTGAATTTAAACGTCTCGGTTTGACTATACAACATATCTCAGCTTCGGATTTGCGCTAGTCTAGTCGGCTGAGAGTTGTAATACAGCGAAACAATCCGTCTGTAGATGACAATATAAGCCTCCCTTCTTGGGGTGAGAACTACTGCCATCAAGCGTAATGCAAGTTCTTTGTAAATAAAGTAATGGAACACTGATATCTCAATAGATGTACAAATTCATTGTATACATCATTTACTAACAACCGTGCCTGTCTCGTTTCTACTTGTTAGAAATATAAACAATCAACTAGATGGTGTAGTTGTGATCACGGCTTGGAGTAGGTGCTAATCTAGCCGCATTGAAGAGCTGTGATACAGCGACGCAATCTGCATGTGGATGAAATTTTAATATATATGTATATATATATAAAGATTTTTATGGGTACATAATTTTATAATACTTTTAAAGAACACTTAATTAATTTCTGAGGGTTTTTTTTTAGTTTAAACAGAAACCATTAAAAAGACACTTTCAAAAAGACAAAAATACTCTTCTAAAGTGTATTTCTCCTACGCCTACATTAGATAAAGAGGATAAATGTCCCATATATGTTAAAATATGCTATTTTGCAACGAAGGTCCGCACTGAAGGATACACGGATGAAACTTTCTCGGTTTTACACAGAGCGCGCTCGAGATTTCACTTAAAAATTGTCGAGGCTCTATACATTAATTTGCACCAACCATCTCTGTGTAAGCAAAGAGAGTATACCCATAATTTAGAACTTATGCGTATTTCCTGAGATTGTTTTCTCTGTCTTTTTTCTCCTATTCCCTATACAATTTTTTTTCACCCTCGCTGTTAATTTATGGTCTTTTGACCACATTTTTAAACGATGTTTTAAGGGTTGGCTGAAAGACGTCTAGATAAAGTTGTTTTTTCTTGCCCCCCCCTTATTTATCCTCTTTATCTAAGTTATGCTTAGGAGAAATATATTTTAGAAGTGTATTTTGGTCTTTTTTAAAGTTTCTTTTTAACGGTTTGTGTTTAAACTACAAAAAAAACAAACCCAAAACCTCAGTAATTAATTATGGCACTACGTTCGGTGTTCTTTAAAAGTAATATATATATATATATATATATATATATATATATATATATATATATATAGAGAGAGAGAGAGAGAGAGAGAGAGAGAGAGAGAGAGAGAGAGGGAGAGAGAGAGAGTTTGTTAGATAGTGCTCTATAACAAGAGCAAAATATAGCTTTTTTTCTATGGCCTCGTCACATGGTTCAGGGTCGCCTGACTAAGTCTCATTGACTAAAACAGATGACTGTTTGTAGCGACCAAATGTAACTGTTTACTCTCGAATAAATAATATATATATATATATATATATATATATATATATATATATATATATATATATATATATATATATATATATATATATGACTAAGCGAAATATAAAAATTATATTCTAACTTTTTCCATTGTAGTTGATGGTCGCTTAGGGGTCGCATAACAGACTGCAGCCTGAAGGGAGACTTTGCAACACGGTTCAACTACTTCGACTGGCAATAATTAGTAGTTACTATACTGTGCATTGCGTTGTTAAATAGAAAATGTAGTGTGCATTGTCTGTAGTTAAAAATAAAAATATTTCAGAATAAAAGGGAAGGAGCGTATTCCTTTTATTCTTAAATAGTTTATTTAAAACCAAGTGTTAAGAACTAAAATGTCAAGATGACCCTGGGATTTATAGAAGCATTTGTCTGTAATGAAAACAAAAACTGCGTTGATTAAACTTATCAGACGTCATTAAAATATTTTGAATAGCCTACTCAACGAAAATGGAGCAGTTGGGATTGTAATTAAATTATTTGAATAAAAATTATATCATAAAATTATTTAAGAAAAACGAAAATTGGTATAATTTATTGAAAAGAAAAACTTTCTATATTTTAAAATATATCTGTAAAAATATCGAAAAGAAAAATATATATTAATTAAAAATGCTTTTACATTTTTTTTATAATGTTTATATTTATTTTTCATATTTTACAAAGCAATTACATAGATATATATACCCACACTTATGTATAGTAATATGCACATTTATACATCGAAATTCATTATATATATATATATATATATATATATATATATATATATATATATATATATATATATATATATATATATATGTGTGTGTGTATGTGTATCATGATTCTTGGAGGGATACAAAATTTATATATCGCAATCATGAAATGAAGACTTAAATTCATAATTAAAAACGGTTAAAATAAAGTCAACGAGGTGAAGAGAAGAAACAAAAATTGGGGAGTCAGCTGATCGGTTTCGCCCTCGCTTTATCAAAGCTGTAATGAGAGATTTGTTTTGAAAAAAAAACGAGTGTGAGCCGAAAATATGTACAAATAAAATCACGTTGCGTTACGTTATGTATGGAAAAAATGGAGGAAAGCAATTAAAATAAAGCAACGTTATTTGACTCGAAGATCCTGGAGACTAATGACACTCAAACCCAAGAGCCATTCTTTCTGTTTACAGGGAGAAGGCCTTCTCAGTCGAACGTGAACAGTTTCCAAGATCTTAAAATGTTATTGTTAATTATGAATTGAAGTCTTCCCTTTATGATTGCCGTCTATGTATGTGTGTGTGTGTGTGTGTGTGTGTGTGTGTGTGTGTGTGTGTGTGTGTGTGTGTGTGCTTACAAATGTATTTAGAAACATGGGGAAAATAATAGCGTAAAGTTTGAGACATAATAATTTAAGTAAATCATAGAAACTTTACAGATTGTTAAAATGAAAACATGAAATATTAAAAGGCAATTAGTATCGTACACAAATGAACAGTATAAAAAATTAGTGAAGTGGTATAGGAAGATTACCAAATGTTAAGAACGTTATTAGTTGCAAGTATGAGGGTTATTATAGAATAAGTTGACATGAGGATACTCCACTACAAGTAAATTTTGTTCAAATATTCAAAATAAAAGAATCCGATGCTCAAATAAGTACCTCTCGGCACAGCTATATACAGGATCATACTTCTTCACGTGATGCTACTTCAAGTTACTTGTTGTTGTTGTTGTTGTTGTGTCAGCGTTTACTGTGGGTCGGTTGAGCAACTGAGTTCTCTGCTACTCGCAGAGATGTCGCCCAGGCACGACGGTTGGAAGCTGCGGTCGATAACAGGTCTAGCAATTCGCGGTTCAAGCGACACACTCCATAAATGAGATAACACAGGATCAGATCGACATCTTGCTTCACCATGCTGAGCTAGATTTTCAGCTGACAACCGCGTCGTTTCTTCCAACTCTGGTTGATGGCGGCATGAATGAAGTCATCTGGTTGCCGGCGTAGCGTGTGACGTAACCGTTGGAGACGTCTTAAAAGGAGGGTCTGTTTGAGGGATGGTATCCAGCAGCGCGAACGAGTGGTGGCGTTTGTGACGAATTGGTGCCAACGAACCCGAATAACAGCACTTAACTGGATACTCCACTAGATTAGACGAATTCTTGTCCTCAAAGACATCAACCTTCAAAAAAGACCACAAATAAAAGTAAACCATAACATAATTATTTGATCAATTTGGAGATTAGAGTTCGTCACTTCATTTATCAGCTAAAAGTTTTTCGAAATGAAAGAGAATCTTCATTAAATATTCGGATATCTATATATCTCATATGGAAATAATGTTAACACAAGAAAGGTGTTATGTGATTTGTGTGAACGTCTTCTAGCAAAATGTTATAAAACACAGGCACACACACATACATACATACATGGTGATGATTGCAACGTCTTCTCAGACGAGTGCCACTCCCGAAGATACTTAAAGTCTATGAACCCTAACATTACTTTTTTTTTTTAGTGGTACCGGCGAGTTCACACACTCAAGCAGACATGACACTGAAGACGGTCATTGCTATACATATATATATATATATATATATATATATATATATATATATATATACGTACACGCATACCCAACCACACACATACATATATATCCATAAACATACACACATATATACATACATACACAATACATAATACATATACATACACACATGCATACATACACAAATACATACGCATATATACACATACATATACAGATACAAACACACATATACATACATATACACATGTAAATACGTACACATATATACACATATACATACACATACATTTAACTACATATATATACATATCTATGCATTTATACACAAACATACACATATGCATATATACACATACATTTACATACATACACATACAAACATATATATATACATATATACATACAAATACACATAAATATATATACATATATACATACATATGCACATACATATACATACACATGTAGATATATAAACTTACGTACACATATACGTACATACACACACGGATACATATAATGATGGCAGATCAATTATTACATGCTTCCAGTATTTCAAGCCTACACGCGTCACAACTTTTCAATTGCTATAGGACTATTTTTTTATAGACAAATGCCTGAGGAAGTACCTATACGAAGATGATGTTACAGAGAGTTAGCTTTGTACGACAGCTAAATCTCTCTCTCTCTCTCTCTCTCTCTCTCTCTCTCTCGGTTCAAAATAAACAAGCAAGAGTAAGATAGCCAGCAACAAGTTAAACTGCAGACCAACTTAATGCGGGTACTGGTCTCCCGCTTTATGTTTTTTTTTTAATCAGAGATTTGGTTCTCCTAGAGGAGTTGCTTTCACCACGCCTTACAGGAACCCTCTCCACCCCACATACACATGGAAATACACACATGCATGCACACATACATACAGAATGCGAGCAAACATACATATTCATGTACACACACATGCAAACATACACACATAGAATTACACGCATATAAGCATGTACTTACATATGCATACACACACGTACACATACACATACATGTAAAATACACGTGAAGGAGCGCTCCAAAAAATACATACATACATACATACATACATGCATATACATATAATTATATGGCTTACAAATGTATTTACAAACGGGAAAATATTAGCGTAAAGGTTGAGACATATAATAATGACTGCAAATATATATATATATATATATATATATATATATACATATATACATATATATGTGTATATAAAGATGTATATAAAGATGTATATATATATACATCTTTATATACATCTTTATATACACATATATATGTATATATGTATATATTTATATATATATATATATACATATATACATATATATGTGTATATAAAGATGTATATAAAGATGTATATATATATATATATATTATTTATTATTTAAGATAATAATTAAAGTTAGATTAGAACTTTATTGCATCATCATGTACATAAGGATGGAGGTAATTACAATAAATGAAATAAAAATAAGAAAGGAAATCTCTTTAGGCCATGAAAAGAGAAATAAATGAGCATTATACAAGGGTAATTGTCAGGAATACAAGACCGACTTTAAATACATTGAAAATTAGAAATGTGAAAATTCAAGTAGAGAAGTAATGAGAGGAGGGAGTGGGGTCACACAAGTAATTCAGAAAGCGAAGGAGGGGGTGTTTTATTGGAGGGGGTTGGGTACCGGAAATAAATAAAAAATGAAGATTAAATAAAAGTAAATAAAAAATAAATAAAAATGAATAAGGAATTCCATAATAAATAAAGAATAAATAAAAATAAAGAATAAAGAAATAGAAACAAATAAAAAATAAAAATTAAATAAAAGTAAATAAGAATAAAAAAATAAAGAAAAATGAATACAAATAAAGAAAAAAGAAAAATAAAAAAAATAAATAGAAATAAAGATAACCTTCTTAGTGACACTCAATATGGTTTCCGTTCTGCTAGATCTACAGCAGATGTGCTTACAGTATATCTCATAGGATTAGCAAATCTCCCTGCGGAGGCAACCTTTCTAGCGCAATTGCTCTTGACATATCTAAGGCCTTTGATAGGGTATGGCATAAAGGTTTACTTCACAAGATCTCTAGCTATGGTATAGCTGGAAATGTCTTCTCAGTTATTAAATCATTTCTTTCTGATAGGTTCATAAGAGTAGTAGTTGATGGGCAAAAACCAGAAGCTCACAGTAATAATGTTGGTGTCCCTCAGGGGTCCATCCTGGGCCCAACTCTTTTCCTGATCTACATTAATGATCTTCCAAATCACATCCTTACATCATTTGTAGACATTTATGCTGATGACACTATCATTTATGGTAGCACACCTAAGACAGTAAACGACCAAGTTCTCTCTGATTCTCTTTCAACTGATCTTGAGCACGTAGTACAATGGGGAAAGGAGTGGCTGGTTACTTTTAATGTATCAAAAACAAAGCTTCTCTCTTTACATCATCAACATTCTTATTTACATCTGGCATCAATTGAAATGAATCGCTCTCGTCTTCAGGAGGCCTCAAGTTTTAACAAGCTTCTGAGCTTGACAATTACTCCTGATCTTAAATGGAACACGTACATCCTATCTGTTGCCAGGATCGCTGGAAAAATGGTGGGATCTTTCTATCGATCCAGTAGATATCTCACTACTGATGCAATTCTCTATCTATATAGGAGCCAGGTACGTCCAAGGATCGAATACTGTTGCCACATCTGGGCAGGAGCAGCTTGAAAGAACTTGTCCTGCCTTGATAGAGTTCAAAATGGACTTCGTAGCCTCATAGGAAATGTCCTTTTCTCTTCGCTGCAACCTCTATCTCACAGAAGAGATGTTGCGAGCTTGTCTCTGATGTAACGTTATTTTCATGGAAAGTGTTCGACTGAGCTTCAGTCTATGGTCCCACCTCGCCAAACTTTCACAAGAAACACTCGTTTAGTTGAAAACACTATCAATAATTCCCCCCACTCTTTATATGTGCCTAAACCTAAACGTAGATTCCATGAACAAAGCTTCTTTCTTAGAAATGCACGCCTGTGGAATTGTCTACCGTTTTCCTGCTTTCCAGCTGACTACAATATGGTTGTCTTCAAGTCTAACGTAAACAAGTTCTTGATAAGCCGTTCCATATAAGTTAACAAATGTACCGAATTTTCATTACTAATGATTACTATATTGCCCAATTTTTACTGTACACTCTTTAACCCGTCGCCTCTTGGCCTTGATAATGTGGTGATGCATGTGTAAAAAAATGAAAAAATGAAGATTGAATAAAAGTAAATAAAAAATGAATAAAAATGAATAAGGAATAAATAATAAATAAATAGAAATAAATAAAAAAAAATAAAGATTAAATGAAAGTAAATAAAAATAAAGAATAAATAAAAAAACAAATATCAAAAATTGGCTAAAAACTTTAATTTCTTCACCCTCAACTCGGCACTTTTCTACAAGGAGGGATCGCTTTTTTCGCATATATTTTCGAAAGTCATCTCCTCTTTTCGATTGACTAGCTTTAATTTAAACCTTCGCCACCTATGCTTTGGTGATAGATGCAACGGTAAAGAAGGCACATTATTTTTTGTTTTGTTTTTCACGTTCTTTTCCACCTTCGCGGTACGGGTTCCAGTTTGCCTGCCTACTATTACTTCTTTTTTTTTTTTTTTTTTTTTTTTTTTTTTTGCTCAACACACACTCTTAAACACCCGGGCAATGCCGGACACCCAAGCTAGTATTAAAACAAAATAAAGATGAAAAATAAAACTATAAATCAGAAATGCTGAATGACTTCCACAAAAAAGCACAAAAAAGCTTCTATTGTATCAGCTTCAGATGAGAGGCTTAATTAAAAAGAAATTAAAATAGAAAGAGTATGAGTATTCAAGGCGATTAATGATTGTTAATTCTTCAGATTTTTTAAAGGCGTTTTTTTTTTTCTTTTCTTTAAATCTTTACTTTCCGCTTTTCTTCGGAAGTCCGGAAGTGGGTTTCAAATGTAAAAAAAATATAAGGGCTTCTCAACTGTCTGTGGTTGAATTAAAGACTCTAATTATGTCGAACAGTTCTGGGATACTTGTGAGAAGTTTCCATATCGTAATACCGTATTTCTGTTAATACGAAGCACAGAACGGGAACAATTCAACAAAAATGTTGCACACATTGCAGTAATTGAATAAAAGAGAATTTCGCTTAGGCAGAAAGTAGAATGGAATATTTAGTCGAATGGTAAATGCAAGTTCCGACTATAAAGATAGCAATCTTAGATAAGGGAAATGCTTCGAATTATAACCACAAAATAACTCAGAACATGAACTGATAAACGAGTCTTCGACGTAGTATAATTAGATTTGAAACTGAATGGTAGTGAAGAATACACCAGACCAGTCACCGAGAGGAAACAAAATTTTCATATTAGTCTGTTCCTTGTATTAACACACACACACACACACACACACACACATATATATATATATATATATATATATATATATATAAGTGTGTGTGCGCCTGACGAATTCTCACGAGGATAAAACGCGGAATATTCTGTGTAGCTTGATTGCCATATATATTTTCATAACTTACTAAATATATATATATATATATATATATATATATAGAGAGAGAGAGAGAGAGAGAGAACAAACTAATATAAAAATTGCGATGCTGCATAGACTGGAGACTAAACAAATGGTTATATATACATACTAGCATTTCAGCTCGGCGTTGCCCGGGTGTTTGGAGGTGTATGTTGAGCAAAAAAAAGTTGTGGTAGGAAGGCAGGCTCGAACCCGTACCGTGAAGGAGGAAAAGAACCGGAAAAATGTGACGTTTTTGCTGTTACGACCCCCGTCAAACCGGAAGTGAGGTAGGTTTAAATTAAGGCTAGACAATCGAAAATATCAGCGAAAAAAGCGACCCCTCCCTGTAGAAAAATTCCCAACTGAGGGTGAAGATATTAATGTTCTAAGCCAATTTGTCGGTATGTCGTCTGAAGGGTCGAGCTTCAAAACGATACTAATCTTGTGAAAATCCGTTGCCTCTGTCGAAAGTTTTGACAGACATACATACATATACTGGTAGCTCAAATTTTCGACCCAAACCGATGAAAAAGATCGCCCTATCTCTGAATACCCTTTATGTAAAATTTCAAATGTTTAGACCAGAAATTGTCTGAGTAATTTGGTAGAGACCGCAGAGGTCAATTTTTTCAACTTTGACCCCTATTATTACCCATTAATAGTTATTGTTTGGGGTTCAAATCAAGTTGTTAAGTTATATCCATGTCCAAGGAACCTATTCCTAAAATCTCAATTGTTTAGACCCAAAATTAGTGGAGGAGTTTGGGTAGAGGTCTCAAACGTGAAATCGTTGAACTTTGAACCCCTTAACAACCAAATTTATGGCCGAAAACGGATTACGAAGATTTCCCAAATCTCAGTACCTTGTATATCAAATTTCGAGTCTGTAAACTGAAAATTTACAGAATTATTGCGTAGGGAAATGTACACAGGCACACAGACAGACACATTAACTTTTATAGATATACTAGCATTTCAGCCCGGCGTTGCCCGGGTGTTAGGAGGTGTATGTTGAGCAAAACAAAAAAGCGGTCAATTTTTTTTAACTTCGACCACTATTATGACTCCTTAACATTCGGTGTTTTGGCTTAAATCAAATGATTAAGTTAGATCGATGTCCAAGGAACCTATATCTAAAATTTCAAGTGTTTATACCCAAAATTGGCGGAGGAGTTCGGTAGAGTTCTCAAAGGTGAAATCGTTGATCTTTGACCCCTTAACAGCCAAATGTTTGGCCGAAAACGGATTAGTATGTAATACCCTCTCCATCAGATATTTCGGCAGAAGGGTTACAAAGAGAAAGAACTATTCTCCGGATATTGAGCACTGGAAACCCCCACCCAATAAAATAATTAAAAATAAATCATTACAACTTTTGTTTCAATAAAAAAAAAATAGCGACAAATGCCCGTGCGATCGCAAAAAAAAAGAAAAAAATGATCTACCAAAAATTAATTCCAAAAACAATTAAATGATATTTTTCGTCATTTTATATTTCTACTGAAATCCACCCCCTCATGGATGCCATGGAATAATTTTAACATATAGTTTTTTTTGTGTTTTTTTTAACAAAGTTAAAAACAAACTATATGTAAAAATTATTATCCATGACTTAATGTCTATTGCAATAAAAACATCGTTTCCGAAACGATCGTAAAATTTATTGGCTTTGTTGTGTTCCTTCTCATGAAAGAGATTTTTAATTTTAATTTTAATTTGAATTATAAATTATCAATCACCTTACTAAATATTAAAGTAGCTCTAGGATATTTGCCTATCGAGCTTATTTTGTATCTGCATTACAACAAGCATTGTTTTCTTGTATTTTAATTAAATGTGTGATTTTACTATCACATTAAAATACACTCTGCTCTTTAGACTACTGTTCAACCCCTCTTTAGGTATATATATATATATATATATATATATATATATATATATATATATATATATATTGATGTAAAGGTTATGAGGGTTTTTTGAAGCATGAAAAACGATGTTACATATTGTATTTAATATTTTTATTGTTATTTTTTATATTTCAAGCGGACCTCCGCTCTTGATCACAAAAAAGTATCGAAATGAAAAAGATTTGTAGCGTGGACAGCGTTCATTCCTAGCAATCATGTTCGAAAAAGTTCACGTGAATCATTTTAGCCGTTTGTGGAAGAAGATTGTGTTTTTGAAATATTTTTTTTAATGTTGCAAAGTAAAAGCGTTTAATTCAAAATGCAAAAATGAGACGCAATTGATTTCAATATGTATAATGGAATAGAAATGAAATTGTTAAACGGTAAAAATAATGTAATTATTAATTATGAATAATAATAATAATAATAATAATAATAATAATAATAATAATAATAATAATAATAATAATAATAATAATAATAATAATAAAACTACTGAAGAGGGCAGAGTTAAAAACAATGTCGGCTTTTTAATGGTGAGTAAATTCCGTCTCTCCCTCAATAAAGATGGGACGAACATAGATAAATACATAAATAAATAGATAAATAAATAATAATAATAATATTAATAATAATAATAATAATAATAATAATAATAATAATAATAATAATAATAATAATAATAATAATAATAATAATATGTATATTTAAACCATAGACCAATAGTAGCTTTTACATAAAAAAGTATGTGCATAAGGGTACAGGTATATATACGCACACATACCAATATATATATATATATATATATATATATATATATATATATATATATACATGTGGGTGTGTATGTGTGTACGGAAAAAATTTGAGAAGGAATTTTATAACCAAGGACAAACTCCCAAAACAGATATATATATATTTATATTTATATTTATAATTCAAACCAAATGAAAAAGCGCAATACATTCACTGAAATGGTAGAGCTTACAATTAATAATAATAATAATAATAATAATAATAATAATAATAATAATAATAATAATAGAGTTCTGCTCTTATATATATATATAAAATCTCTCTCTCTCTCTCTCTCTCTCTCTCTCTCTCTCTCTCTCTCTCTCTCTCTCTCTCTCTGTGTATATATATATATGTGTGTGTGTGTGTGTGTGTGTGTGTGTGTGTGTGTGTGTGGAAAATATACTCTCTGTTTGTTTTTACATAAGCAATAATATGTCGCTATATATGTGTATATATATATATATATATATATATATATATATATATATATATATACTAGCAGAAGTACCCGTCGTTGACTAGGTTCAAAAACAGCCTACAGAAAATGGACTGTTATTGATGAAAGTATGATAGGTTATGAAAAGGAGCGGATTGTAAAGACATAGGTTTTGATACTCAAAATCTTACCCTAAGAAAAAAATGATGAAAGTAAAGATAATTTTCGCGAAAATATCTTTTTATATCAACATTGTTTCTATTTGTAGCCAAGAGTGACCAACAAAATCGTGTTTCCTTACAAAGAGAAAATGTCATATATATAATAATATAAATATACAAGAAATAAATGTTACCATAGTCAATAAAATTTACTTTTATGGTAGAAAAGTGCAAGTAGTTTGTAAATTTTTTTTTTTTTTAATTCACGAACCCGTTAAAAAAAATCAAAATGGCAGCGACTTTGAAGTGGAGAGCCCCGTTTTCAATTTGAAGGAGGGGCACCTGAGCATTCTGTGTTAACAATTTAAGAGAGTTTCGTCAACGTAAGGAATATTTATAAACATATTTTTATGTTTTCCCTTATTTTGTGCTTGAGGAATATTCGAGTATGGCATGTGTAGTTTATATAAAAATTCATTTAAGTAGTTATCGCCTCAAATTTCGTTTTAATTTTGGTTCGCTGAAATTATTTAAAGTAAAGAGCATTAAAAACTATTTTAAAACAAAAAAACATGGACTGAACTTTTATTGACTATGGTAACATTTATTTCTTGTATATATATTTTTTCGGGTAGTCGTTTATTGGCTTTTATGCTAAACACTTTTACTAAATAATATCGACGAAATATCGAAAAACAAAGAAACGAAAACAGTTAAGAAAAATAATGAAGCTTTACTTATTTTAGTAAAATAATCCAAAACAGCAAAACGGGATATTAACAAAGTAAACACGTAATTACTTTAGTTTTTTAAAGCAAAGAATCGATATAAATATCAATAAGAAGACAATGGCGCTCTTTTCAAGCAGAACAGCTTCGTTTCAGTTTTACAGTATTGAACGGTGTAGTATTACGCCGTCGGATTCAGGGTTGTACTATTGTAATGTAAAGAACATGCAGAAAGGGTTGTAATCAACTGAATTCCTTCTAGTGCACTGACAAAAAGAAGCTTTAAATAAATAAAAATAAAAGGCTCTGTAAATGTTTTTTAAAAGACAGGTAACCATGTGAACAGGATAACAAGTAACGTTCTTATTTTTTATTATTTATCTATTTATCTATTTTCGAAAAAGTGTCACGTGCAAATGGAGAAGGAAAAAACAGAGTTATGCAAAATTTGTGTCGAGAATTGTTTAAAGTTCCGACTTTTTTTTGGGGGGGGCTTTCACTTTAATAAGAACGTGAATTTATGGGGTGAATTTATTCGACACAATATGAATCAACTCCAAAAATAAATTAAAGCTAACGT